>NW_024400016.1:0-77971 GCF_905171765.1 Bufo bufo
GGGCCTCCATGGATTCAGAATATACCAAGATGTCATCCAAATAGACTACCACACACTGCTGCAACAGGTCACGGAAAACATCGTTGATGAATTCCTGAAAGACTGCGGGCGCATTGCACAACCCAAAGGGCATCACCAAGGATTCGTAATGACCGATCCTGGTGTTAAACGCGGTCTTCCAGTCATCGCTCGCCTTGATCCTTACCAGGTTATATGCCGCCCTCAGGTCGAGTTTGGTAAAGACCGTGGCCCCTTTAAGGCGATCGAACAGCTCGGAAATCAAGGGTATCGGGTAAGCGTTCTTGATCGTGATGCGATTGAGACCCCTGTAATCGATGCAAGGCCTCAACTCACCGCCCTTCTTTTTCACAAAGAAAAATCCAGCCCCTGCCGGGGACGAAGATTTGCGAATGTGTCCGCGTGAAAGCGCCTCCCTCACGTACTCCTCCATGGCCTCATTCTCCGCTACCGACAGTGGATAGACTTTGCCACGAGGAGGAACGGCACCAGATTGTAACTCTATGGCACAATCGTATGGGCGGTGCGGAGGTAGGGCAACCGCGCGCACCTTATCGAATACATCCCGGTACTCCTCGTATTCAGGAGGCAACAGAGAGTCCGAGGAAGTACACAGCAACTTGACAGACCCATGGATGCAACTAGCCCCACACTGCGGTGACCACGAGAGGATCTCGACCGATCTCCAATCGAAAGTCGGATTATGCTTCTGGAGCCAGGGGTACCCCAAGACCACCGAGTAGTGTGGAGACGAAATAACCTGGAGGCAGACCGACTCTCTGTGAACGGCACCAATGGCTATCCCCACTGGAAGGGTCTCATGAGTCACGTGTGGCGGCAGAAGGGGTCTGCCGTCTATCGCCTCAAGAGCCAGTGGGGAACCTCGAGCCTGCAGAGGAATGGAATTGGCGGCAGCGAACACACTATCAATGAACAAACCACCAGCACCAGAGTCCACCAACGCCTGGGTCGTCACCGAGCCCCCGACCCAGGAGAGGACAACAGTGATCAGTGGTTTGTCAACACGGGAAACCGGGGACGAGGAGACTCCACCCAAGATCTGCCCCCGACAGGATTTCAGGGTACGAGCGTTTCCCGGACGGTTCGGACATGCCAACCGAAAATGCCCACCGAGACCACAGTACATGCATCGGCCCTCGCGTCGCCGGAGTGCCCTCTCCCCCTCGGACAGGCGAGCAAACCCCAGCTGCATGGGTTCACCCCCAGACAAGTCATCCCCAGGAGGCGTGGGAGGAGAGGGAGGCACGGGTGGGACAGCAAACGTAGGCACCAATCTGTTAGAAGACCTCCGCAGGTTCTCCTTAAAGGAAGGTCTCTCCCTGAGTCTGGTGTCAATCAAAATCAGGAAAGAAATAAGAGACTCGAGCTCAACTGGTAGGTCCTTAGCTGCAACCTCATCCTTCAAGGCATCCGAGAGACCATGAGAGAAAGCAGCGACCAGAGCCTCATTATTCCAGCCCACCTCTGCTGCCAGGGTACGAAACTCAATGGCGTATTCAGCTACGGATCGTGAACCCTGTCTGATGGACATAAGGAGCTTCGCAGCAGAGGCAGCACGAGCCGGCACATCGAATACCTTCCGAAGAGAAGCAACAAAACCGGAAAACTCGGCAACCACCGGATTGTTGTTCTCCCATAAAGGGCTGGCCCAGGCCAAGGCCTTGTCCGAGAGCAGCGAGATCAAGAAGCCCACCTTTGATCTCTCAGTGGGAAAGGCATGTGGCAGCAACTCGAAATAAATGCCCACCTGGTTAAGGAAACCTCGGCACTGAGTTGGCTCTCCCCCAAAGCGCTGTGGAAGAGGGGCAGAACCGGTCATACCCCGAATCACCGCAGGCGCAACAACAGGTGTCGGGGTAGACTCTGGCGCAACAACCGGAGCGGCAGTAGGAGCGAGCCCAGGAGCGACAACCGACCCATCGGCAACGGGAGCGAAATGAGCCGTGCGTTCAAGCAGGGTTTGCAACGCCACAGCGAACCGACCCAACAGGTGATCCTGCTGATCAAGTCTGGCAACCAGCGTGGGTAGCGAGGATGGCCCTGTACCGTCAGAATTCATGGCTTGGTCCTAATGTCACGGAACCATGAACCAGACGTACAACAAGAGATAAGAGAAAATAAGAAGGCTTTATTGAAAATAAAGCTGTAAAGCAAAAGTCCAAACGGATGGTGAAACCGAGCAGAGTCTTTGCGAAGCCAGAGGTCAGGAACCAGAAGGGTAGTCAGACGAAGCCAGGATCAGGAACCAGCAGGGTAGTCAGACGAAGCCAGGATCAGGAACCAGCAGGGTAGTCAGACGAAGCCAGGATCAGGAACCAGCAGGGTAGTCAGACGAAGCCAGGATCAGGAACCAGAAGCAGCAGCAGTCTTAGAAGCATGTGAACACAAGAGGACCAAGCAAGGAACTGAAGCCACAGACCTCCTATATATATGAGCTAGGCATCCAGCTCCTCCCAGGGGAAGGAGGAGCCGCAGGGTGGAAGGCTACAAGAAACCCAGAAACCAAGATGGCCGCCAGCACATGTCAAACGAAGGAGAGCAGCAAGCAGGTAAGACCATGACAGAATGCTGTTATGTCCTACTCCGTGGAAATGTGCTATAAAGATGGAAGTACTGTGTTGGGGAATGCATGGCTTCCCCTCTTTGCAGACTAATCCTGTCTTAGGATTTTTTTGCAATACTGGATAACACCAGTCTTGCTGTTCCTGTTCAGTGGCGTATCTTTGAAGGTCAGTAAGCATCTGTGACATCTCAGGGGTTGGGGGTGCCAAACATGGCATCTCCCAATGGTTACACGGACCTGTGGGGTTGCATTTGGCCACTCGTTTTGCCGCCTTATCTGCCAGCGCATTGCCCTGTGAGACATGATCCTTGCCGTTGGTGTGTGCCTTGCAGTGGACAATTGCTAATTGTGAGGGTAGTCTGATGTCTTCAAATTGATCTGTGACCAACTGTTAGTGTGAGATGCGCTTACCATCTGCTGCCGTGAATCCTCTTCTCCCACACTACTCCATGTGCGTACCTACTATCAGTATAGATGGTGACAGGTCTGTCAGCATGTAGAATACATGACCTAGTAAGGGCGATGAGTTCAGCTGCCTGTGCAGACTGGAATTTTATGGGTTTCGCCTCTAGGACGACATCTGGGATCATAACAATGGCGTAGCCTGTACAGTATTTGGTGTCATTTGATCTGGTGCATGACCCATCCACAAAAACCTCTGGAGCTCCTTCAATGGGTGTGGATGACAAATCATGTCTTGGAGAAGTTTTATATTCTAGGACCTGTAAACAGTCATGTGTGTCTGCGAGGCAATCTCCTTGTCCTTTAAGGCCTAAGAGAGCATTCAGTATTGGTGCTGGACCTGAGGTGTGGGAAGCATATTTGATTTCGAGTGAGGGATAACTGAGTAGTATTACCTCATATTCTGAAAGCCTCTGTGCAGACATGTGTTGAGTATGGATGCCCTTGAGTAGGCCTACAACATCATGAGTGGTGTGCAAAATGGTGTAATGTCCCATTGTGAAAGGAGTTGCCAACTCTACCATCAGAGCACAGGCTGCAAGAGAACGCAGACATGCCGGCATCCCTTGGACAGAGGTGGGCATTACCTTCGAAAAAAATGCACATGAGCGCAACTTTCCTCTATGTTCTTGTGTCTGTACGCCCACCATGGTTTTACAATTTTGTCATGCAAACATGTGGAAGGGCAGTTTGTAGTCATGGAGGCCCAATCCTGGACTTGACATTAATGCACATTTCAAATAATCAAATGCATTGTACATTTCTGAAGACCATCTTATTAAATCTGGTTTGTCCTCCAATGTTGCCTGCCTCAAGACATTGTCATAGTAGGAACAGTCGGGGATCCATTGTCTGCAATAGTTAATCATACCAAGGAAGGACAGCATTTCCTTCTTGGAGTGCGGGGAGACCAGACCCGCTACAGACTGGACTCTCTCCGGACTGATCCTCCTTTCTCCCTTTGTGAGGACAAATACCAAGTATTCAACTTGCTTTTTTTACACCATTGCATTTTCCCCAATGACACTTTGTGTCCACATTCAAACAACCATTGTAACAGTGATATACCATCCTCAATGTTGGCCTCCACTGACATACTGCATAACAGTAAATCATCCACATATTGCAACAACACGGAACCTTGGGGGGGGGGGGGTACCATGGTTTTAAAGTCATTTGGAGGACGATGCTGAACACTACAGGTGAATCAGCATATCCTTGGGGCATGCTGCCCCAGGTCAATTGTCGCCCTTCGAAGGAAAAAGCAAAAAGTAGTCTGGTCCGCTTGTCAACTGGGATAGAAAAGAATGCATTTTTCAGATCTATCACACTGAAAAAAACAGCGTCTGCTGGGATGGCAGATAGTAGTTGAGTGATTTCAGGTACAACAGGGGCTATAGGCACAATGATGTTGTTGATGGCCCTTAAATCCTGTACAAAGCGAACTGAACCATCTGCTTTTGCCACAGGATTTATGGGAGTGCTGAAGGGTGAAATCACCTCTTCCAAAATGCCCTTGTTTAAAACTTCCTCAATCATTGGCCTTAAGCCCTCAAAACGGGTATTGTTTCTGGAACACTGAGATGACACCTGGTTTTACAGTAGCTTTGTAAGGTGTGCAATCTATGAGCCCCGTGTCATGTTCATTTGAGGACCATAATGCAGGGTTAATGTTGTTAAGTTCTGGGTGGTTCTGTATATTTGCAAGAATCAGTGGCACGGGTGTAGAGGTTGAAATGAGATCTGAGTGTACTTTTATGCCCTGATTCTTTGCTGATACCTGCATGTCAAGCTTAATAAACAAATCTCTCCCTAAAAGGCTGACTGGGCAATCTGGTATAATGCTGAATACATGATCTGTGATGTATTCCCTGTCCATGGTCTCGAGTGGTAGTGAGTCAGTTTTGTAAGTTTTTTTGTCAATACCCCATTAATTCCCATAGAGGGCTCAGATTTTCTCAATGGTCCTTTGTACAAATCCTTACTTAACACACTTGAGGTTACACTGCTATCTACCATGAATCCTACCCTCCTTCCTCCCACTCTCAGTCATCTAAGTCCACCCCTTTTAGTCGGACGCTGTGGTCCTCCTTCTGTCCGTCAGTAGTGTTCCAGCTGTCCATGAGAACAGAGCTCTGATGTGAAGCACAACACTTAACATGTAACACGTAACTTCAAACATTGAAACAAACAGATCTGACAATACAGACATGAACACACAAAGGGCCCATAAGAAACTTTTCATTGACTTCAATAAAAAAATAAAAAATGTACAGCTCAATCAACACTGTTGGCACCAATAAAACCCCAAAATCTTCCAAGAAAAATAAAATAAAATTCTCAATGCGCATATTATATGAAAACAAATATCGTACTCCATACACATTCACATTTTCATGTACTCCTTTTCACAAACAGCTCATAACCACGCCCTTATACATAAAATATGAATTGCATACACAGCTCTGCTAAAAACATCCATCAGTCTTCACACATTTTCGACTCAACTACAACTCAAAGCCACACCCATTCACATTCCACTGAATCATTTATGAAAACATAGTTTTCTTTGTTTCATCCCAAAACTTGCAGCACAGACAAACACAGCTTTCCTGGAAACAGATAGGCATACCACACCCAGAATTGCTAATGGTCTATGTCGCTGTTGTGCTGTGTTTTCCAATGTCTTCTGGTCTTCACTCTGTGATTAATAAACTCTTATAAGAAGACAATATACATGTTATAATCATACAGTAATTTTGTTAAACCCAAATCATCTTATATGCCAGGTGGTCTTAGTTAGTGTTGCACATACACTCACCTAAAGAATTATTAGGAACACCTGTTCTATTTCTCATTAATGCAATTATCTAGTCAACCAATCACATGGCAGTTGCTTCAATGCATTTAGGGGTGTGCTCCTGGTCAAGACAATCTCCTGAACTCCAAACTGAATGTCAGAATGGGAAAGAAAGGTGATTTAAGCAATTTTGAGCGTGGCATGGTTGTTGGTGCCAGACGGGCCGGTCTGAGTATTTCACAATCTGCTCAGTTACTGGGATTTTCACGCACAACCATTTCTAGGGTTTACAAAGAATGGTGTGAAAAGGGAAAAGCATCCAGTATGCGGCAGTCCTGTGGGCAAAAATGACTTGTGGATGCTAGATGTCAGAGGAGAATGGGCCGACTGATTCAAGCTGATAGAAGAGCAACGTTAACTGAAATAACCACTCGTTACAACCGAGGTATGCAGCAAAGCATTTGTGAAGCCACAACATGCACAACCTTGAGGCGGATGGGCTACAACAGCAGAAGACCCCACCGGGTACCACTCATCTCCACTACAAATAGGAAAAAGAGGCTACAATTTGCACGAGCTCACAAAAATTGGACTATTGAAGACTGGAAAAATGTTGCCTGGTCTGATGAGTCTCGATTTCTGTTGAGACATTCAAATGGTAGAGTCCGAATTAGGCATAAACAGAATGAGAATATGTATCCATCCTCTGATGGCTACTTCCAGCAGGATAATGCACCATGTCATAAAGCTCGAATCATTTCAAACTGGTTTCTTGAACATGACAATGAGTTCACTGTACTAAAATGGCCCCCACAGTCACCAGATCTCAACCCAAAAGAGCACCTTTGGGATGTGGTGGAACGGGAGCTTCGTGCCCTGGATGTGCATCCCTCAAATCTCCATCAACTGCAAGATGCTATCCTATCAATATGGGCCAACATTTCTAAAGAATGCTATCAGCACCTTGTTGAATCAATGCCACGTAGAATTAAGGCAGTTCTGAAGGCAAAAGGGGGTCCAACACCGTATTAGTATGGTGTTCCTAATAATTCTTTAGGTGAGTGTATATAATAATTTTTGTTAAAAGTTGGATTCCCACATTACACTGCTTGGGAAAGAAGAAAGAAAATTATTAAACAATTCTTTATTTTCTATAATGTTATTACACATATAACATCACTTACTCTGCATGATTCCCTCCCCCCTTCACCATCACAGGAGTTCTGATGTCCACAGTCTGTAAGCTCTAACTTCACAGATTCTTACAGATTTTCATCCCTGTTACCAGCCGGGCAACCTGCTGTCCGGGGCCACACTTTCTCTGTAACATTCTTTTTCACATTTTAACTTTTGATTCTCCATTAATATCACATCCTGCCAAATTGTCTACCCATGCGTTAACTAGGAAGTTATTTGTGGGACTACACCGTGCAACATAAACTTTACATGTTTCTCCCGTCTCAGGTTTGGGGTAATCTGTTTTTGACCCTTGTGCCCCCATTCCATCTGATATTTTAATGATGTCACTTCTCTAGGACTGGCTGTACTGAACCGTGAAGGCTCCGACAAATCCTGTCAACTTAGATGAAGGACTCAGGTCCGATCACAAAATATCAGAGAGTTTCATCGAACATATAATTTGTTGTTTTGGTCCGCCACTTGCGTTCACCTATCCCTGGGTCAACGGATTGCTTCTAGCCGGGGGGTTGGGGCGTCTTGCAACACAGTAAAACAACAATACAATGTTCTTATAACTCTATGCAAATAGTCAAGTTTAGTCTGTACACTTACCACCTGGACATCAGTATCCTTATATCAACTCTAATATTCTTATACTCTAAACAATTTAAAAAGAGTCAAACCAAGCTCCGTCCTTGTCTCCCTGAGACAATATTTTCTAGTGCGCACTATATTTTCTCTGAGTGATCCTCACGGCGGACTACCGGAGTCCCCGGGTCACTTCTCCCCAGACTCCTGGAGTCTGTTCCCTGTATCCCTGATACAGTAGTTATACTAGAAGTTCTGGGTTCTACTTACTAGATCGAGACGTGGTCCTCAGATCGGCCAGGGGACAATAACAGATGTCTTTCTTACTGGACCCGGGGATGACCTTCTCTATCCCGGACACGAGCCCCCAAACTGATAGGAAATCTCAACGTCCCAATTGGTACCCCTGGTACCGAACTTCTAGTATCGGCTTGGTTTGAGTCTTGTTCTGACGTCAGGAGAGCGCTTCACTCAGTAGGGAATAACAGACACAACAATGATGTACTGAATGAACGCTCTGGAGTTTATTCTTAGTGCACACAGGTTATATAGAGGGGGTTTTACCCTCTTTATTAGCATATCAACGTAAGTTATTTATTCAACCTATCATATATTAACACGTTCTATTCTACAGGCAAATAGAGCAAGAAGCGGAACTTCCATATTTGGGGTATTGTCCGGGAGTAGTGCCAAAGAGATAAGATTCATGGTTACAGAAAACAGAATTAGTTTTAACATATAAAAACATGGATTCCTTTCAGTAACCACACTTTTTTATGTATGTAATTCTGCTCTCCTGGAGATTTCACTTTTTTTTATTTTATATTTTACTGCCATATGTTACAGCAAAGTAGGGGTTTTCTTACAATAGGGCCCCCACCAGTCCATAGATCCAAGGGGCCACAATGTTAGGTAAAGTGTCCCACTGGAGTTTTCTCTGAATGGTGCTCTGACAACCCCTACTGTGCAGGATACAGGCAGTGGGGTGGAGGTGACGTTCCGTCAGGGCTGTTTGCTGTGTTTGGGGACCTGGTGACAGTCCCTACAGTCAGCCCCCTGATAGTCCGGTGACAGCCATAGCCACCGTCTGCCGTATCTGATAGTCCGGTCACAGCCATAGCCGCCCTCTGCCGTATCTGATAGTCCGGTCACAGCCATAGCCGCCCTCTGCCATATCTGATAGTCCAGTCACAGCCATAGCCGCCCTCTGCCGTATCTGATAGTCCAGTCACAGCCATAGCCGCCCTCTGTCATATCTGATAGTCCGGTCACAGCCATAGCCGCCCTCTGCCGTATCTGATAGTCCAGTCACAGCCATAGCCGCCCTCTGCCGTATCTTATAGTCTGGTTACAGCTATAGCCGCCCTCTGCCGTATCTGATAGTCTGGTCACAGCCATAGCCGCCCTCTGCCATATCTGATAGTCCAGTCACAGTCATAACCACCCCTTGCCTTATCTGATAGTCCAGTCACAGCCATAGCCGCCCTCTGCCGTATCTGATAGTCCGGTCATAGCCATAACTACCCTCTGCTGTATCTGATAGTCCGGTCACAGCCATAGCCGCCCTCTGCCGTATCTGATAGTCTGGTCACAGCCATAGCCACCCTTTGACTTATCTGATAGTCTGATCACAGCCATAGCCGCCCTCTGCCGTATCTGATAGTCCGGTCACAACTATTGCCACCCTCTGCCGTATCTGATAGTCCAGTCACAGCCATAGCCGCCCTCTGACGTATCTGATAGTCCGGTCACAGCCATAGCCGCCCTCTGCCATATCTGATAGTCCAGTCACAGCCATAGCCGCCCTCTGCCGTATCTGATAGTCCAGTCACAGCCATAGCCACCCTCTGCCATATCTGATAGTCCAGTCACAGTCGCTGTATCTGGTAACGCTCCTCTTCAGGACTAAGGTCCTCATACACATTAGATGCCAGTGGCTGCACCCATGGACTCCTGTCTGCTTCTCTTGCATTATGTTAAATAGTCATGTGATGCAAGGGGAGCAGATCTCCACTGTGGCCAGTGATTGTCTTGATGCCACTGCAGCCAATCGTTTTCATGGAGAAATCCAAGATAAGCAGCCCAAGACTGGAAGCGAATGAGTCAGGACCCAGCACCTAGGGATAACCAACGCAAATCCGGCTAGTCTGACAGGCCATGGAAATGAGTGCATAACTCCTAAGCATTCCAGCTATATTATAATATGTATTTTAAATTTAGCGACTAAAAATTTCATTTGGCTCCTAAATTTTTTAGGTTAGGGGCCAATGGCTCTTTGATATTTTTTGTTAGTCTGGAGCACTGATATTTTGTACGCCAGTCTTGATCTACTTTGCGTTGGAGTAAAATTCACCTCATTGGCCTTCCATGCACCAGTATGCTTTGAACCCTTACTCCATTTTCCCTGATGTTTCCGTACTACGTGTAGATAAACCAGTTTTTCGCCTCTTTTATAGTTTAGCACATTGTATCTAACACACCCGCACTTCTTAACTAAAGTTTACAAGCTGCCTGGATGTGGATGAGTGAAGACTTTCCAGTGACTCATTTCAAACCTCGTGGACAACCAGGAGAGGTGAGGTAAAAGGCAACAAGACAGAACGTCTGCAAATCCATATTGTCTGTGATTTTTTTGAGAAATATGTGTATTTCCAGAAGTCATTGCTCGATCAGTTGTTTTGCATATTTAGGAGGGATGACAGCGTACCTGTACTTCATCTTCTTGCGATAACTACTGGACTTATGTTCATGTCCTCGTATATATATATATATATATATATATATATATATATATATATATATATAGAGAGAGAGAGAGAGTATACTAGACATATTACTGTATGTTCACTCCCAGTGGTGTGGTCATGTTGGGAGTTGTAGTGTTGTGTGTGTATATATAGAGTATACTAGACTGGTCATGTTGGGAGGCGTAGACTCTTGTGTATAGGGCATAATAAATGTAAAACAAGGGGTTCGGAACTATATTGCAATGATACATGCTGTATAACACACTCTACACTCAGATATTATTTTATAACTTTGTTCTGAAGGCTGTTCTTGCACTGAGGAAATCATGAGTTGCTCAGCTGGAAAATCTGGGAGGAAAGGTCAGTACTGTATTATTACATCATTATTAAGCTTTATATAGTATATGAACTACAGTAATTGGATACCAGTGCTGCCGCCGTAAAAGCTTCACCAAGTTGCAAGTAAGTTCTGTCGCTGCTGAGTCCATGAGGGTTAACTGCTGGTACCCTTAATGTTGCAAAAGACTAATGGTTGAAAGAGGAGAACCCGCGCTGACTGTAAATAAATCCAACCGATATTATAGAGTGCAAATACTTGACATTAACGAAGTATAATAGATCCCATCCCGATTGCTTTCACTATCGATGTAAGGGATTCCACTGTCTTCAGCTTCCTCCTTCTCAAGCGTGCTGCTCCGGCCCGTAGCTTGCGCGCACGGAAGGAAGCCGCACTGTAGTTACCAGGAGAACGGGCCTTCAGTATGACGTGATATGCTCGTGTCTACGGATGCCTCCTGAGTACACACTTCCTCCAGCGTGTTTCGGAATGCACAGATTCCTTCATCAGGGAACCTTAATATTATTATATGATAAATTATTTATTATATTATATCCTTTTTAATATGGTTTTAAATAAAATAGAAACTATACCACCAAGCTATAATATTACCATATAGAAAAACATGTTTTTTCTATGTTTATAAGCTAACACATATGACTGGTGTCTGTATGATCCTATATGGTGCCTGTAAATAAAGCAGTAATATGCAGATTAGCTTTCTGAGCAGATCTCAGCGTGGTGAAGCTATAGTACATAGTGTATATGATATGTAGATGCTAGTGCACAGCTGTTGGACAGGGCTCTGCCCTCAGCCTGCTGTCTAGCCTTGTCAATGAAAAGGAAGGGGCGTGTGCAGAGAACAGGGGGCGTTACACAGCAGTGCTCAAAGGATTCTCCAACTTCTCATTTGCATATGAATAAAGCTGTTTATCATACAGAAAAAAGAAAGGTATCGTTTAATCAGCATGATTAACCCTACCAGGCGGTATAACTAATTTAATAGGGTTGTTCATGGTGACAGAACCTCTTAGAGGAAAAAAGAAAAATCAAGCACCCCCCCAAAAACACCTTTATTCCCTTGTTTATTAATGTAAAAAGGTGAAAAAATAAATAAAAAGCCTATAGATGGTTTTTATCACCACATCCATAACGACCCAAACCATAAAATCATCACATTTTTTATCTCATACGGTAAACTGCATAAAAATGACAAAATTGCAGGGTCCATCAGGGTCCACATGTCCATCAGTGGAAAAATAAAAATGTTCTGGGTGAAGGGACATACTAAATACATTTTTTCAAGAAAAATAATTTTTGCTGTATAAAAGTAGAAATACATAAACACTATATAAATCAACATAAACACAGAACTCAAAAGCTGTGGTGGAATCGCAGTTTTTTTTCTTGTCATCCCAAATTTTTTTTAAAATTTATGCAGTTTATTAAATGTACCTCAAAATGATACCATTACAAAATAAGACTCATCTTGCAGACAACAAGCCCTCACACGGGTATGTGGATGAAAGAGCAAAAAAGTTATGGCTTTTGAAATGTGGAGATGAAAAAGTGAAATAAAGTCACCAAGGATTAACTACCAAATTAGACTGCGTCCTTAAAGGGAATGTGTCCTCAGGAAATGACCTGTTGTTTCAGTCAAGTTTTTATGTTTTAAATAGCATCCAGCAAGTGTGACATGAAACTAACCACCTCTTCAGGCACAGTCACAGTATAGCGGTAAATAAATATACATGAGGCAGAGGTACAAATGATGGCAGAGGTGTACCCACCAAAATAGATGCCAGGAGTCCAATTTAGTATTGACAGAACCGCTGACCGACTCCCTCTGAGGGCAGTGTATTATTGAGACTGGTTCTCTCTTTTGAATAAGTCAGTACACACCAGTGAGTGACATCTGCCATGTATCTACATGTATAGAAATACTGAAATCAATGTAAAGATGTCTCCTGTGAATGTGTCCTGAAGTGATTGTGCTGGTGAATTACAGGGGGTTGTGGATTTCTCATTAGTGAAAACCTGTAAAATGATCCAGGACAGGAATATTCCACATAAACTGCCATCAGTCTCCTCCATGTTCTAGACGACTTCATTCTTGTGTCCCCTCTGTTTCCTAGATGATGAGACCCGGCAGTTCTACCAGCAGCTCCGTCAGTATGAAGGTCACTTCCTGAGGATGACGTATGAATATTTCCAGGATGATCTGCTCCACATTGTGGAGAACATGAGTCTTCCACCACTTCTGAATGAGCTACATCCCCGAAGTCTCGCTGATCCTGAGGTAAGAGGACATGAGCCGCCGGTATTGTATATAAATGCCCCAAGTGATATCATGTGTTACAGGCACAGTTTATGTCATTTTTATAGTGGTGGTTGATGCCCGCCACCGCTTCGCTCCCTCTAGCGGGCATGGCTATCGCTGTGGTCACCTGCTTTCTAGCTCCTGGATGCCAGAGGTCTGGACTCACAAATATTTCTCTCCTACTCTGAGGACTCCAACTTCTGGAGTAGTTCTTCTCTTTACTCCATCCAGGCTGCAGCCTGAATTTCTATGGCTATGCTTCTCCATACCTGAAGGGGCACATGCACCATACACGCATATCATCTACTTTAACTTATGGCAGACCTCCCTAGGGTATTTAAGGAGCCTTCCCACAGGAGAGAGCCTCTGAACAATGGCTTCTAGTGACTAGATCCCTGCAAAGAAGCTATGTCTATTTACCTGTGTACTGACTATTGCCTGTTTTTCCATATTTGACCCTTCACTGCCTGACCTGACCACCTATCTCTATACTGACCCTGAGCTGCCTGTCCTGACCTCGTTATGTTTAATAGATTACATGAACTCTGCCTGCCTTCCCCAACTACAGTTTTGCCTGATCGCTGAATGCTCTGCCTCAGCATCTCTTGACCACTGTGTGTCGCCAATCACTTGAACAGAGACTACTCCAGGAGCTAGTGCAATGGACGTGGTGGTGCAAGGGGTCCCTTTAAAGTGAGTTTTTTGTGACGCCAGTTGCATTTCAGCAACAAGGGATGTAGTCCCCCTAGATGGCAATAGTGGACCCCAGGTGTAGGAATGCCAGAGTGGTGTAAGGGTAGCCTAGAATGTCCCTTTAGGTGTGATGGCTGCACATATCACGGTGCTCCTACATGGATATCCTGGTGTTGTAATCTGAAGAAGTGCAAATAGGATGAACAGTTGAGGGATTGGTAGAATAAAGTGAGTCCAGACTGGTATTGAAGTAGTTAACGGATTTCCTTGTATAAGCTTGCATCATAGAACAATCTTACAACTTTATCTTGGTTATCAGTAGATTTTGACTTAACTTCTGGCTGGCAAACACACTCAGTCTGCTACATGTGAACTCTCTCGGCTCTGTTGGCTGGATTACATAAAAACTTAAACTTTCTGATGTAGGCTGTACTAAGCTTTCTGTAGTCTGACTCTATCTTTCTCTGGATCTATATCTTTCTATGTCTTTGTCTTTATCTTTCTCTATCTTTGACAAGGGAACTTCTTCCTGGTTTGTAAGGCTTAAGGCTGAAGCCTCTAGATCGAGCTGAGCTGATGGTGCTCAAGCTGGCTTGAGCAAGCCTCGCCCAGCAGGGACGAGGGCCTGCTGCTTCCCTTTGCAGTGGGTAAGCTACTCTGACCTTCATTAACATTGAACTCCTCCCTGTCCAGAGAGAGGGCTGAAATGGAAGAGGGGTTCCATTCTATCTAACACAACTCTACCAGACGTGCCGCCATCTGCTGGTGAACCAGGCACATTGCATGACAACCAGTACAAAACCATAAATACATTTACACATTATGCAGGACATAAGGATACATACACAAGATGATACAGGGTGCACCATTAACGATAGTGGAGGGGTAAAAAGAGTGGTAATGCCCCCATGCAGGGCTTTACAGTAGCTTTCTGGTGGGGTTAAAGGGTGAAGACCAGAGGGGCTGCTTAGATGACACCAATAGTGTGTATAATCGAGTATTGTTGTCACGGAACTATGAACCAGACGTACAACAAGGGATAAGTGAAAATAAGAAGGCTTTATTGAAAATTAAGCTGTAAAGCAAAAGTCCAAACGGATGGCGAAACCGAAGCAGAGTCTTTGCGAAGCCAGAGGTCAGGAACCAAAAGGGTAGTCAGACGAAGCCAGGATCAGGAACCAGCAGGGTAGTCAGACGAAGCCAGGATCAGGAACCAGCAGGGTAGTCGGACGAAACCAGGATCAGGAACCAGCAGGGTAGTCGGACGAAACCAGGATCAGGAACCAGAAGCAGCAGCAGTCTAGAAGCATGTGAACACAGGAGGACCAAGCAAGGAACTGAAGCCACAGACCTCCTATATATATGAGCTAGGCATCCAGCTCCTCCCGGTGGGAAGGAGGAGCCGCAGGGTGGGAGGCTACAAGAAACCCAGAAACCAAGATGGCCGCCAGCACATGTCAAACGAAGGAGAACAGCAAGAAGGTAAGACCATGACAATTGTGGAGGATTTATCCCCTCCCCCGAACATGTACAGTAGGGGTCACTACATCCTGGAAAAATTCTGATTGTTATCTGTGGATTCAGGAAGGATTTTCTCTACAACGATTCCATAGATTTGTCTTTCTCTGGACAACACATTATAGAGAAGACATGTAATATCTGCCGTGTATTAACCCTTTGTATTATGTATCTGTGTATAACGCCCTTTTATGTCTTATCTTTCTTGGGTTCTAGAAATACCGGAGTCTAGAACACGATAGAAGAAGATTGGCGCAGATTTTACTACAGGATATTTGTCTCAGAGGAAGAGAAGCTGTGATAGGACTGTGGGTCAGTCTGTATGTATTACAGAAGGATCATGGTTCCCCCGGCCTGAACGCTGTACTGGAGGAACTCCGTCATAGAGGTAACATTGTGTATGAGACGTGTCACCCATGAAATAGAGGTCTTCATGACTTACATTGTCCACAGTAATAAAGGTCTCCCTCTGGATTTATTAGGGATCTGAACCAATTTTGGAGTCTAGTCTGGGGTTTGAAGTTTAGGTCTTGCCTGTGGCCTGAATTGATTTGGGTCTGGCTTAGGATTTGATGCCAAAACAAGCCACCGGTGATATAAAAAAATAGCCCAAAAGTTACTCAATGTGAACATGACAAACATATATAAATGATAGCAGCAATTGCCGATGAGGCTTCAGGGACCCTCATGTAATGACCGCCACATACAGTGACCATCACAGTGTCCTCATAGTGACCACCACAATGCCCCTATATACTTTATAACATCCAAACAATCCCTTCTCAACTTCAAGTCCGCACTCACTGCTGCAAAACAGACCTACTTCACATCATATCTTCTGTCTCACAACCCTAAACAACTTTTTAACCCTTGTAACTCTCCTCTGTTCCCCAGTGCCTCCACCCTCACCCCTCATCTCAGCTGAGGACTATGCCACAGACTTTAGAGAAAAGATTGACACATCAGAGAAGCTTCAGCCTACAGTCCCCACAGCCCCTCTACACAACTACTTATTCCTCTTCCCCCCAAAACCTGCTTGTCCACCATTATAGAGGAAAGCCTTTTCACCCTACTGTCCAGATCACATTTCACAGCAGCATGCCGGCAGCATGCACAGGGTCACATCACTAGGGACGGCGAGTGATATGTCTGAATAGTTCAGCCCAGGTTGCGCACGCCAGCCAGCCCTATAATCTCATTTGTGTGGAACTTCACAATTGGAAATGTCAAACTCACTCGGGCAGCCTAGGCGTAGAGCGGCAGCGAGGTGAGAGATCTCACACACCCGAGGGGCCGAGCCCCACCCTTAGTAAGTCCAGTCAGTGTAGCGCAGCAGGGCTGGCAGGCAGTGACTGAGTCACTCAGTAAATCCCTGACACTGTGCACACCACACGGCCTCAACTACCACCCACCTTCACACACACTTATAGCCCCAGAAGTGTCAGACAGTTGGGACTGAGAAGCGCAGCAGCTGGGATCTTGGTCAGCCAGCACAGCCGGCGGTATGTGTATTGGCACTGGCTGCAAGCATTTAAAAGAATAGCTGGGCTCCAACAGCCCACCGGGAAGTTTCCCGATACAATACATTGCCAATCCACCCCTGCCGTTGACAACTCCCTTCTCTTACAAACTCTTTAATCTCTTGGCATTACAGACCTGGCCCTCTTCTGGATCACATCATTCCTCACATACTGGACATTTAGTGTCTCCCACTTGCACACCACCTCTTCATCTTGTCCCCACTATGTTGGTGTCCCTCAAGGCTCTGTCTTAGGACCCCTGCTCTTCTCAATCTACACCTTCGGCCAGGGACAGCTCATGGAGTCCCATGGATTTGCCATTCCTTTCTGCCCCCCACTGCCATGTGAATAGTTTAAAATGCTAGCAAGTAGACAATAGGCCACCCACAACCTGTCCCCTGCATACATCTCTGAGCTACTTCCCCGATACATCCCCACATGTAATCTCCGATACTCACATGACCGCCTTCTCTCCTCTTATCACCTCTTCCCACAATCGCCGCCAAGATTTCTCCCGTGCATCCCCTATACTCTGGAACTTTCTACCCCAACATATCAGACTCTCACCTCCAGTGGAAACTTTCAAAAGAAACCTGAAAACCCACCTCTTCAGACAAGCCTACAACCTACAGTAACTCCTCTGCCACTATACCGCTATGTCCAACTTTACTCTCGCCTACTGTGTCCTTCTCCCATACCTTGTAGATCAGGGGTGCACAACCTTTTCTGGTTGGGGGCCAAATTGTCATCCTGAACCAATTCCAAGGGCCGAAAATAAAATTTAAAGGGGTATTACCAACTGAAATACTATATTTATGGCACATTGAACATGCAGTATACTGTATATCATTAATGTCTAGTTACACTTCTAGTACTCCCATCCGATGGGAGAATACATGAAAGATACATGTGAGCAGCCACAAAACATGGACATACATGTCTGTTACCACATGGTTGGGGGCATCACAAAATGGTATCAAGGGCTGCAAGTGGCCCCCGGGCCGTAGGTTGTGCACCCCTGTTATAGATGGTAGGCCCTCACGGGCAGGGACCTCTCCTCTTCTGTACAAGTCTGTAACTCGTCTTGTTCATGGTTATTGCAATTGTTTTCTATTATGTATGCATACCCCTTATCATATCTGCAGCCCCATGGAATGAATGGTGCTATAATAATACTACAGCACCCTCATAGTAACGACGTTAGTGCCCCTTCATACAGTATCCATCACAATAAAAGGACATACAATGGCTACCACAATGTGATCATACACAGTGACTAGCACAGTGTGGGGGACATTATTTCACAGCTGTACATTTAGGACCATTAGACCTCATGCGGGCCCTGTATAATGTGATATTTCCTGTACATTATATGTCTACATCCAGCACTGATGACGTCCATATAATTTCTTATTAGGTGACACTCTGGTGGAGCAAATCCTGCTGGATGAACATGGACACCAACTGTCCCCACAACTCAAAGGTAAGTGAGATTTATATAGCCCTTTTATAATAAAACTGCTCATTGTCTACATTACAGGGGTCGAGTCGAGGGGGAACGCGTGGGAACGGCGTTCCTGCACTTTTTTCATGGCAGGAACGCCGTTCCCTTTCAGGGCAAAAGGACCAGGAGGAAGCGGTGAAGGCTTTGTACTCACCGCCGTCTTCCTGGTCCTCGGCTGTCGGCTGTGAGGGCTGCGCACAGGAGCCGAGTGAGTCGCTCTGTCACGTCACTCCGTGCGCAGCCTACAGCAGTAGAAGACGAGCGTCTGCGTCCAGGAGCAGGAGAGGTAAGTGTAAGTGTTTTTTTTTTTCCATATTTTATTTATACTATAGGCGCTGATGAGAGGCACTGATGGGGGGGGGGGCTGATGAGAGGCACTGACTGGGGGGGCTGATGAGAGGCACTGAAGGGGGGGGCTGATGAGAGGCACTGATGGGGGGGCTGATGAGAGGCACTGACAGGGGGGGGCTGATGAGAGGCACTGACAGGGGGGGGCTGATGAGAGGCACTGACAGGGGGGGGCTGATGAGAGGCACTGACGGGGGGGGGCTGATGAGAGGCACTGACGGGGGGGGGGCTGATGAGAGGCACTGACGGGGGGGGCTGATGAGAGGCACTGACGGGGGGGGGGCTGATGAGAGGCACTGACGGGGGAGTTCCCACACTTTTTTTCCCAGGACTTGACCCCTGCTACATTATATTACACCTGTAACATAGAACATGGTGTTTTGACTGCAGGGAGTTGTTATAGAGCAGGAGGAGCTGAGCAGATTCATATTTAGTTTTCTGTGACAATGTTTTCTTGTATAACCTCCTCCTCATAGAGGGAAGGCTCTCAGTCCCTGATAGGACCTCCTGCTCATAGAGGGAAGGCTCTTAGTCTCTGATAGGACCTCCTCCTCATAGAGGGAAGGCTGTCAGTCACTGATAGGACCTCCTCCTCATAGAGGGAAGGCTGTCAGTCACTGATGGGGCCTCCTTCTCATAGAGGGAAGGCTGTGAGTCACTAATAGGACCTCCTCCTCATAGAGGGAAGGTTGTCAGTCACTGATAGGACCTCCTCCTCATAGAGGGAACGTTGTCAGTCACTGATAGGACCTCCTCCTTATAGAGGGAAGGCTGACAATCACTGATAGGACCACCTCCTTGACTTATCCCAGAATGAGAATGATTTTTGTCGGGGATATAAAGCAAATGCTTTAAATAAATAAAAAAAATGGATCAAAACAAAAAAATTTCAAATGGAATTTATCCTCGAGGTGGACATATAAAACACCTCAAAAAGAGTTTAATCGGTTATTTAATTAGATTGTGCAATCAGTAAAACATGGTACAAGCGTCTATGCAAAAATATAGATAATTTTTTATTCAATAACTTAAAATACAAGCAAAGCTTAATGAATATAAGATTCAATAACATATAATATGCAATAACAATACCCAAAATTGGCCACTAGATGGCACTAACACAAATACCAACGTATACACAGTACCTCTCAAACAGAAGAATGTAATATAACCGACTCGACCACAATTATGAGATATAAAATAACTCAATAATGTTAATGATAGATATGAGCCCTTGCTCTGCACAAACTATGACAAATCTCGGATAATCGGGTAGTATTGCCACACAACTTATAAATTATCAAGCCTGGTATTGACTATGGAATAAAATTATTCCAGTCAGAGTTTGCTCTGAAATCAATATTAGATCTTTTATTCAGTAATATGCATCTTTACTGAATAGTGATAATATTGATGTACTATACATCCGCCCTACAGCGGGTAGTTTTCTAAATATCAGGCTTATTAATTTATATCAATACTACGCATAATAAAGTTATATGTTACCAGAGAATACAGATGATATGCAGAGTCTAAGGGAAGTCAGCTCTAAAGTGCGTTCTGGTCATTGGGATTTTATCCGGGGTGTGCTTCCATTCTTTTGTCCCTTTCTTTTTCTTTCTTCTTCCTTGTTCCCCTTGTTTTCCTCCTCACTCTAGTGTGTGGTCTAGTATCCAAAACTTATCAGTTAGATACACCTTCCTAGCTTGGAGTTTTCCAATAATTTACGGCTAGGCGTGTACATATGATAATGACGGTGATGTCATTGTATTACCCAAAATGCATTTCTGCTGTTGGTGTAATGTTACTCATTTACCCCTAGGTGACACTATTACCTAAGCTATTAGTATCATTCTAGTAAGGGTTAAATATCCAAGTTTGACTTCATCTCACATTCCATACACATGACATACGGAACCTTAAATCAGAGCTCCAGGGATTAGTTCTGACACGTATACCAATTAAGCACAGACTTTTAGGTACCAGTTGGATGTTTCTCACACTGTTAATTTATGGTACAGATAATATAATGGACTTTGTTCTCTCACAGACATCTGTGCCCCCTCTTTTACTCCAATGGGTAATTGATGGTTAGTTAAAATAATACATCTTTCCCTAGACAGAGACTCATTAACAATGTTTACACTTAAACTGTTTTCATTATACTTTAGGAGTGTATGCGTTCCTGTTGAGAAATATATCAGATACATAAACGTCCTTAATACATACTAATATAATACAATACATAGGTCCTATTGATTTTCTTATACAAAAACTAAGGTTGATTATAAGTGTATATAGATATTACAGATTGTCTGCTTCATTAATAGATACCAAACTGTAGAGGTAATGAGCACCAGCTGCGTCTGGAAAATATCCTTATCTTAGTAATAAATCTATAAGGAGACAAGAATGCTTCTTCTCAGACTGGTACATCCATGAGAAGAAACCTTATGAACAGTGTCCTTTCCATGAACCCCTCTCGGTCATCTTTAAAATACATAACATATAACAATATGGTGTCTTATAGGTCTAATCAAATCCACTGTAATTAGGATATTTAGATATTAATGTCATATACTTATGAAAAAGCAGAAGATTTTAAAGCGACCCTGTCAGCATGATTAACCCTCCAAAAGTCTGCACTTATGCTATAGCTTTGCTGCTGCTTGCTGACCAGTGCTGTGGCAGGCACAGCACTGTGAAGTGCCTTTTGCCCTGTGGCATTAGAAAAATTTTGATATCTCTGTAATTCCTCTAGCACCGTTCTATGGAAGCAGTAGGTTTAAAGAGCACACCAAATGCTTGAAATAACTTATTTATTACCTTTAACTTTTCTTCATATATAACACTGTTGCCTCCGCAGCAGAAAGATTCCCAACATGGCGGCATGCATAAGATGGTGGTTTAACTGTTCAATCTTGTTATTCAACATAAAATGGTGGATATATTTCTCACTTTAAGTTATTTAAGCAATCTCTCTGAGAGGTACGGTATATCTGAGATTTGCTATTGGTTTGATTATAACCAATCTGGATTGGATTGTTTGCTTTCTATGGCTCAGTATGAACTGGTATGAGCAGTTTGTAATTTGCAACGCAATGCACTGGTGGAACTGTAAGTAAACACATAACTAGTTCAGTATACAGTTCTAATTACAATACTAACAATAGGAACATTATACAGTATAAGGCATATTAGCAACCTAGGACAGGTCTTAGCTGTACAGCTACAAGTGCAGGTGCTGATGACATAATTGAACGCGGAAGTAGGGGCGACCCTGGCTACAAAGACAGAGGAGGATCGCTTCTGGGTTAAATGAGGTCATCAGCTCTTGTGCGGTATGGATATGAAATGCTCTGTAAGAAGCAGCAAAGCTGTAGTACAGGCGCAGATATTTAGAGGTAGTACTCAGGTGCAGAAGATAGGGAAAGATGAGGTGTCTGGCTCCAGGGGTGTAGGAACCCCCAAAAATCTGGGGGGGACAGCATTTTTGCTCGCCGGGTATATTCTTATTCAGTAAACTGCGAGTTGTTTATATCGTTAAATTTTAAGTGTGTGTGTGAAAAATCTCACAACAACAAAGTATGCAAAAAGGAACAGTTCTTTGTTTATTAGGTCACAGAAATTAACCAAACATTTGACATATATTTCAGTTATTCCACTTAAAACTAGTGGTAATAATACTTTTAGGGTACTTGCGGCAGTGTGATCCGGCGGGCAGTTCCGTCGTCGGAACTGCCCTCCGGATCCGCCGATCTGCCGCTGACTGAAAGCATTTGTGAGAAGGATCCGGATGCGGATCAGTCTCACAAATGCATTGCAAGGACGGATCCGTCTCTCCGCTTGTCATGCGGACAGACAGATCCGTCTTGTATATTTAGTTCACATTTTTACTGGTCTGCGCATGCGCAGGCCGGAAGGACGGATCCGGCATTCCGGTATTTTGAATGCCGGATTCGGCACTAATACATTCCTATGGGAAAAAATGCTGGATCCGGCATTCAGGCAAGTCTTCAGTTTTTTTCACCGGAGAGAAAACCGTAGCATGCTGCGGGTTTATCTTTTGCCTGATCAGTCAAAACGACTGAACTGAAGACATCCTGATGCAAACTGAACGGATTACTCTCCATTCAGAATGCATGGGGATAAAACTGTTCAGTTCTTTTCCGGTATAGAGCCCCTGTGACGGAACTCTATGCCAAAAAAGAAAAACGATAGTGTCAAAGTACCCTAAGGGCTCTTTCACACTTGCGTTCTTTTCTTCCGGCATAGAGTTCCGTCGTCGGGGCTCTATGCCGGAAGAATCCTGATCAGTTTTATCCTAATGCATTCTGAATGGAGAGAAATCCGTTCAGGATGCATCAGGATGTCTTCAGTTCCGGACCGGAACGTTTTTTGGCCGGAGAAAATACCGCAGCATGCTGCGCTTTTTGCTCCGGCCAAAAATCCTGAACACTTGCCGCAAGGCCGGATCCGGAATTTATGCCCATTGAAAGGCATTAATCCAGATCCGGCCTTAAGCTAAACGTCGTTTCGGCGCATTGCTGGATCCGACGTTTTATCTTTTTCTGAATGGTTACCATGGCTGCCAAGATGCTAAAGTCCTGGCAGCCATGGTAAAGTGTAGTGGGGAGCGGGGGAGCAGTATACTTACCGTCCGTGCGGCTCCCCGGGCGCTCCAGAGTGACGTCAGGGCGCCCCACGTGCATGGATGACGTGATCGCATGGACACGTCATCCATGCGCATGGGGCACTCTGACGTCATTCTGGAGCGCCCCGGGAGCCGCACGGACTGTAAGTATACTGCTCCCCCGCTCCCCACTACTACTATGGCAACCAGGACTTTAATAGCGTCCTGGCTGCCATAGTAACACTGAACGCATTTTGAAGACGGATCCGTCTTCAAATGCTTTCAGTTCACTTGCGTTTTTCCGGATCCGGCGTGTAATTCCGGCAAATGGAGTACACGCCGGATCCGGACAACGCAAGTGTGAAAGAGCCCTAAGTAATGCACTTTGCCTGATTTTAACAAAACAAAAGATCTTGTATAAATACAATTAAATACTATAACTATATAAATAGAAACAATTTTCTAACTGCAGACAGAGCGAGACCCTCTAAGCACCACAACCACAGCAGCGTACTTCAGCTAACTAGGTGCAAGGTAGCTGTTCCTGTAAATGTGTGCCTGCCACTGCCAGCTCACACACTAAAGCTACAGGAGATATGTGGTAAGTGTGCACACATTCACACAAGGCACAATGGAACAAATAAGTACCCTCCATAAAGTTTCCTTTAAGCCAAATCTAAAGAACGCAAGTTTTTAAAATCCATAAACTTTTTTGCGACGATCACAACACATTGCAAATTCCTTTGCTATGGCTTCGATGTCTACTTTATCCATTATGTCTCTATGGATGTTGCATATAGCAACATGGTTCAAACGTTTCTGGGTCATTGTGGACCTCAACCAGGTTTTTAATCTATGCAGTGCACTAAAACTTCTCTCAGCTTCACAGGAAGAAGCAGGAATAGTTAATAGGATTCTGACCATTTTTTCTACTTGAGAGAAAAAGCATCTTATTCTGGCAGGCATCTTTCGCAAAATATCTACAACCTCAGAGACTGAAGTGTACTTGTAAACACTTGATAAGGTGGTTATCTGGGCAGAGAGAAGATGATATTCAATCTCTGGATACTGGGGAAGAACTTCACTAGCTTGTCCTGTCAACAGATAATGTTCCAGTTTTTCATATACAAGTAAGCCCTCTTGGTCAAAGCGCTGCATTAACTGTGTCAATATAATATCCATTATTTGGAAATACTGAGGACAATAGTATTCCTTCACAGTCTTTGCATGAAATTGTTCAGTTGGCCCATGTTGAAGACGTTTAGGAATATTAGGTTGCCTTGGTACAGTAACCTCTTTTAGCTGGTATTTTTCCACTAAATTAATAGTGGTAGCAAGAACTCTTTCAAAGGACGTGTCACATCGTAACTTTTGTATAGCATCATGGGTCCGTTGTATACTTGCTAAAAGTCCTGATATGGTTTGTTCTCTGCCTTGCAAGGCGACATTCAGGCATTCTAAGATCTCCATGATGCTAAGAGAGATTTGAAGACCTAGTAGAGTTTTCCCTTGCCTAAATTGTTGTAGTAGGCCACGTGCACGTGGATTTATATCTCCACTACTTCTGGTATTTGCAATTTCTTCAAGTGTTTCCAAAATCAGCTGGTAATTATCCTGAATTTTTTTCACAGACTTCACTCTAACAGTCCAGCGTGTTGGGCACAATGGTTTAATATGCAAGACTTTAACAGGCCCTTCAGCTTCATGATGCACAATTTCGGAAAGTGTGGTTCTGCATTTCATAGATTGCCCAAAGAGTTTGCCAAGATCTTGCACACACATAAGTGCATCTTCCATTATTGGACATTGATGTGCTGCGGCCTGCATAACTAAATTTGTGCAATGTGCACCGCAATGGACATAAATGGCAAGTGCATGTTCCTGCTTGATTAATGCCTGGGCACCATGATATTTACCAGCCATATTTGAAGCTCCATCATATGTTTGCCCTCGCAACATTGACATACAAAGCCCATTACGGCATAAAGCATCCTTCACAATCTGTGCGATTGCAGATCCACTTGTTTCATCAACTTGATATAAGCCTATGAAGTCCTCATGTGGGTACAAGTCTTCATCAACATAGCGGATACAGAAACTTTCTTGTTCTTGACCAGATATATCTTGTGTGCCATCAACAATAATTGCAAAAACATTATTCCCAATCTGTTTCCGAATAAGGCATAATACGGTGTGAGACAATAACTTCAAAATCTCATTTTGAATGTCGGGACTCATGTATTCTGCTTTGTGTGATATCCAATTTTTTAGATAAGACACATCATCTGCTCGTGCAAGCAGAAGCTGTTTAAAATTGCCATCATTGTCTTCATGGCCACGAAGAGGGAGACCTTGTTTTGCCAACAGGGCTATTGTTTGTACTATCTCGATGAGACACAGCCATGCATCATTCTGTTGCTGTTGAACTTGTAGTGAAAGCTGAGCATTAATCGGTTGTGAATCTTTATGATGCAATAGTTGCTTTATAGAATATGTATGAGCCGAACAACTTGATGTTTTTTAAACTTTTCAATAGCCACAAATGCTGGCTCAGTGTTCCTTTCTAGTTGAGTCAGATTCAGGACGGCTGCTTTAGCACAGTAGAAACATAGTACCCCTTCAAGATTAAAACTATAGTGCAGCCATGGAAAGCTTTGGAACCAGCACTCTTGAAAATGTAGAACACGCTTCTTTGCCTTTTGCGTTACAATGGTCTGAGCTGGAATTGTTTTGTAGTCTGGTTGATTTGGTACCACTGCCGTTCGTAATGTTTTCTCATCATCAGCTGGAAGAGAAATGCATTTTCCTTTCGTGTAGGTTTTAGATTTACTATGAACATCTACAGTTTTGATTGCAGGACCACAAGCATGGTCTTCCTCACCATCACTACTTGAGTCACTCATGAGGCCAACTGCTTCTAAAGACAATGTCTCAGCATATTATTTTTCTGGCTCAACCAAATGATGCCAGACTGGTGATTCAGTGACCTCTTTTTGATGACATGCTTCTGAGCTTGATGACGATGCATTTGCTTTACTAGGCTTTGTAAAAAACCAGCGGATATCCATTCTGACTTTCTTCACATTCTGATCTTCACTCAAACTGACTTTTAAGGTTCCAGAAAAAACAAAATTTAAATGAAGAATCATAATACTGTACGATAACAAAAGATTTAGATTACTTATAGTTCTGAAGACTCAGGGGTGCTGGCTGGCTTGGCCTCAGGGGTGCTGGCTGGCTTGGCCGGGCAGAAGGAGTGTGGGAGACTGTGAGGCCTTTTTCTCCAAGCTGCTCCGGATCAGTGGTCTGGGCAGCTGGGCTCCGGGCTGGAAGTGGGCACAATAAGAAAAAAATATTTTTCATTACACCTCAGGTCAGACCACCAATCAGACCCCCAATGTTAATCAGACCTCAGCTAACAGCCCCAATAAGATCCCCAATGTTAATAAGACCTCAGATCACACCTTAGCTCAGACCCCAATATGAATGACCCCCAATCAGACCTCAAATAAGAGCCCCATGCCTCATAGCAGCCCCCAGTGCCTCTCATCAGCCCCCCCGGGGTGCCTCTCATCAGCCAGTAATAACAGACCCCCCCCCCAATCATGTGCCAGTAATAACAGACCCCCCAATCATGTGCCAGTAATAACAGACCCCCCCAATCATGTGCCAGTAATAACAGACCCCCCAATCATGTGCCAGTAATAACAGACCCCCCAATCATGTGCCAGTAATAACAGACCCCCCAATCATGTGCCAGTAATAACAGACCCCCCCAATCATGTGCCAGTAATACCAGACCCCCCAATCATGTGCCAGTAATACCAGACCCCCCAATCATGTGCCAGTAATACCAGACCCCCCAATCATGTGCCAATAATACCAGACCCCCCAAATTCCTCAATCATGTGCCAGTATAATACCAGACCCCCCAATCATGTGCCAGTAATACCAGACCCCCCCCCCCCCCAATCATGTGCCAGTAATACCAGATGGTCCAGACCCCCCCCAATCATGTGCCAGTAATACCAGACCCACCAAATCATGTGGCAGTATTGTAATACCAGACCAGACCCCCCAATCATGTGCCACTATACCAGACCCCCCCAATCATGTGCCAGTAATACCAGACAGACCCCCCAATCATGTGGCAGTAATACCAAACACCCCCCCCCCCAATCTGTGCCAGTATTTCCAGGGCCCCCCCAAATTCCCCAATCATGTGCCAGTATAATACCAGTGCCCCCCTTTTATGTGGCAGTTAAAAAAAAATAATTATTGTATATAATATAGTTTAAAAAAAAAATGAACACTTATACTTGCCTCTTTGGAGCGATGCGATGCAGGCCTCTTACAGCCTGTGTCCTGACTCCAGCGCTGTACGGCTCAGGAGGCCTACGCCGGCCTCTGATAGGCTGCTGGCCTAGTAGTGCCGGCAGCCTATCAGAGGAACAGGAAAGGGACACACCTCCCTGCCCTGCTCCTCCGCAGCCTTCTGTTTGTATCGCTGTCCAGAGGACAGAGATATAAACAGAAACAGATCACCATGGAGATGAGCGCTTCGCTTCCACAATGGAAGCGCTCATCTCAGTGCCTGCCCCGCTGCCGCCGCACACTGCCTGCCCAGCCGCACACAGACACTGCAGCTGGCCTGGCTGGAGCCTGGGGGGGATTTAACCAAACCTGTCCTCCCCGCATTATTTATCCGTCCCCCCCCGTCCCCCCCGCTTCCTACGCCCATGTCTGGCTCTATCAATGAAATGTCATGGTGCAGTGTTCAGCGCACCAGGGGTGCTTATAAAGCTACAGCACACCCCTCGGTGTTCCAACTAAGTAATTTGCATATTTATAAAAGTAATGATATCTATGCATTATTAATACCTAAAAAAAACTATAATTTGTATCAGTATGATCAACCCTACCAGGCACTATGTCTGGTTTAGTAGGGTTGATCATGCTGACAGTGCTGCTTTTAATAAAGTACAAGTTTTACTGGATCTTTTCCCATAAACTATTCACCAATCTGCTCAGCTCCCCCTGCTCTATGACATGCTGCCTGCATTTCATGTAAATTACACCGTACAGCACCACCACACCTAGTATTCTAGTTAGTAACATGCAGCAGTGGCCCGGGTGGGAGGTGAGTGTGATGGTGGTACTAGTACTCACTGTGACTATGGTCCTCCCTGGTACTCATTGGACCGTGCACAGTGAATAGAGCACCCTTTGTCCCCCTCATTGCAAACCCTGGTTTAAGATCTACCAGGTTTGTGGTGCCCTTGATGTTGTGTAAAGTTATTATCCAGATTTATCATCCAGTGTCAGTCTGTGTGATAAATCTGGAGCAGTGTCAGGCGGTCTGGTCTTAGTTTACACTGTCTTACTTTCAGACGCTATTAGTAAATCTGCTCCAATGTGTCTAAAAAATACATGTGGCCAAGAGGAGCTGGAAAATTCAGCAATGTACAGATATCTGACATTTCTTAATCAAGATATTTAGTTCTGTTTCAGCTTCTTATCTTCACCTTTTATTTTCCTATTTCCTATAGAATTCCAGATCAGTCACAAGAAACATTTAGAGGAAAGAACTGAGAAACTTCTAGAGAACAAACCTCCAAGATGTGACCAGCGAGAGGAGAGTTTTTCATTCTGTACACGTTATGTCAACCTTATCATTGTCTCCACTGGTCACTTCAGAAAACGTTCTGAGAATGAGCTCATAGAGACCGGGGTAAAACATGAGGAACACTTAAAGAGAAAACAAAATGAATTACTACGCATTTCCCCCAACAAACTGTTCCGCTGGTGCCACCGATCCGAACAAGTGCCACATATGGTAATGGTGAGCGGAGTGCCTGGTGTAGGGAAGACCACACTGATGCAGAAGGTTGTCTATGACTGGGTGAAGGGGGGTCTCTATCAAAGATTCTCCTTTGTCTTTTTCTTCAAATTCCGAGAACTCAACAGACTGGATAAAGTTAGTCTGGACTCTCTAATCCTTCATCAGTACCCATATCTGGAGGAGCAGCTTAGTAACATCTTACTGGAACCAGAAAAACTTCTCTTTATATTTGATGGTTTAGATGAAAGTCTTTATAACATGGATTTCTCATCACGTCACTTGTGCTCTAATCCTACACAGCCTGAACCTTGTGGTCAGATTGTGGTTAGTTTGGTGAGAAAGTCTCTTCTTGATGGTTGTTCTGTCCTAATGACCAGTCGCCCAACCAGACTGGCATTAATTGATTGTAGAGTTTTCCAGAGAATAGTAGAAATCACTGGATTTTTACCTGAAGAACGACAGATGTACTTTAAAAATTTCTTCCCTGAACTGGCGGAAAAGGCTTTTAATTATGTGAAGCAGAATGACATCCTGTACACGTTCTGTTACCTCCCGTCCTACTGCTGGATCATCTGTACAGTATTATCCAGGAGCTTCCAGCCAACAAGTAGTGATCAACCGGTGTCATTATTACCTAAAACTGTCACCCAGCTTTTTGCAATATTTGTCGCCAACATCCTGTCCAATCACTGCCTGGACAAAAGTGACGCCCAGAAGATCCTGCAGTCCATCGGATGGATGGCAGAACATGGAGTCATGAATCACAGGATTATCTTTGATGAACGAGATCTGGACTGTTTCCATGTGGACAATAAGTCAAAGCTCTTATCAAGTTTTCTGATGGAATCGAAGGAACCTGTGTCCTATTCCTTCTTACATTTCACAGTTCAGGAATTCTTCTCTGCCTTGGTGCATTATGTGGATTATTCTCCTGAGAAGTTACAGAAATCACTAAAAGATGCCAAATCCTATCCTGATGGACGAGGTGAGATGTTCCTCCGTTTCCTGTGTGGTCTATCAGACGGCTCCACCAGGTCAATGCTAACTGGATACCTGGACAGACAAGCAACTCAAACATCTATAGATGTCATCACTTGGCTAAAGAACTTCATTCTAGTAGAAAAGAGGCCAATGCAAAGTAAGAAGAACAAGCAATGTCTTCTCAGTGCATTTTTCTATCTATACGAATCTCGGAATAAGAATCTAGTGAAGGAATCACTACAATCACATGAAAGTCTTGACTTTTCTGATGTTCGTATGTCGACTCTAGACAGCACAGTGTTAGCATTTATTCTGGACACTTGCAAAAATATAGAAGACCTGAATCTATATGGATGTTCCTTAGACAATGAAGGATTAGAAAGACTTGCTCCAGGATTACATAACCTGCAGTTTCTGAGGTAAAATACTAATTATATTTCATTTTTCTGCAGTATTCAGGATCTGAAAGATTTATTGTATGTATTAGAGATAAGCAAACCGGTTTGTCACGAACTTTGCAAATTTTTGGCTGACAGACCAACCCAAACTTTTTCAGGTTAGTTTTGGACAAATGCAGTAAAACAGCACATAGCACCATTTTCCTGCACATATCAGTGGGAAAAATCACTAGGGAGGAAGAAGGGTTCTCACATGACCATGATAGGTAGATGGGGGGAGGTTTGCCTTGATTGGCTTATCTAGGCTGTCTGTTGACCTGGGAGCCAATCAGTGCTGCAGCAGGCAGGGAGGTGCCCTAGCAGATCGAGCAGAAAGTCATTGTGTGTGGGGCTGTGAATGAGGGTGGTTGGGTGTCAGTGTCTGCCAGGAAAATGATCTTAGGGAGTCAGGGACAGTGAAAAGTCACAATCAAGCTTATATTGTACTTCCAGGGACAGAGAAGGGAAGGGATAGAATTACAAAGAAGAAGAATAGTGTGTGTAGAAATGGGACAGGCAGGGAAAGCTGTCAGTGAGGAGCTGAGGCTTGTTGTGCCTCCTAGCAAAACTGCAACTGCTGCAAATCTCGAAGCAGCTACAGGCAAGGGCATCCTTTAATTTTTTCTCATTTTAACAGAAATACATTTGGAAGGGGGGTGGAATAAGCACAAAACTGTACAACACGTGTTTTACAATCAATGTAGCATTTTAAATTAGAGTGAAAACACCTGAAATACTAGTCCAAACTCAGTGTCAGGGCATCTCCATATAGCTAAAGTTTTTTTAAGTTTTAAAAGGTTGCAGGGTAGCACCCAAAGTGATTACGTGATATTTAGCCTAAATCCATGCATTTCCATCTCCACACAATTACAGTTCATATTTTTGGGGTTGTTGAATTTATTAAAACCAGCATTTACATGTCTTATAATACGCAGGGTAGCGGAGGATAATACCTATGAGTAATGACCTGACATACTAGGCCAAAATCCGTGCTGTTAAAGAGGTTATCCAATATCATAAACTGCTTGCCCCATGTGCCGCACCTTTAACATTGACTATACTTACCCTGCTCCCTGCGCCCATCCTGGTCCCCCCACCACCGCTGCTTCCCCCCCCCCCCCCTTCCCCGTGCGCCGATGAAAACATCCAGTGTCGGGGGGAGCAACTAATGGCAGGTTTTGAGATCCGGCAGAACCTGAATTAGGCTTCTTTCACACCTGCGTTTACATTTTCCAGTATTGAGATCCGGCAAAGGATCTCAATACCTGATAAAACCACTTCTGTTTTGTCCCCATTCATTGTCAATGGGGACAAAACGGAACTGAACAGAACGGAGTGCTCCAAAATGCATACCATTCCATTTGGTTGCATTTCCATACCAGAGAGCAAACCGCAACATGCAGTGGTTTTCTGTCCGGCATGGGATGCGGAGCAAAACGGATCCGGCTTGACCCACAATGCAAGTCAGTGGGGACGAATCCGTTTTGTCGGACACAATAGAAAACGGATCCATCCACCATTGACTTTAAATAGTGCTTATGACGGATCCGTCTTGGCTATGTTAAAGATAATACAACCGGATCCGTTCATAATAGATTCAGATGGTTGTATTATCTGAACAGAAGTGTTTTTGCTGAGCCCAGCAAAAATGCTAGTTTGAAAGTAGCCTAAGTCAATGGTTCCTGATAAAAAAAAAATTCTTACAGAAAAAAATGGATTCGGCATCCATTGATTTACATTGATTTTCATGCCTGATCAGATTTATTCAGTTTGGATTTAACACAATCGGATCTGGCCGAAACTGAGCCATCAGGATGTATTAGGCTTCTTTCACAATAGCGCTAGCAGGGTCCGGCAGGGGAACAGCCTGTTGGATCTGTGCTAACGCAAACCCACGAGTTCCGCCAGAAGTCTGCAACAGCCCCTTTAATGGGGACAGGTCAGACATGCGACCGGAGTGAATGGGGCCGGAGCGGAATTCCGCCGGCACTCGTGGGTTCGTGTCTTCAGTGTGTTTGTGGAAAGGGAAGGACATCATATTGCAGATTTGCAAACCGTTCCATGCTTTGTGTGACTGTGTACATTTAGGCCCAAAATGTCAGGGCTTCGTAAGGGTTCCAAATGAAAGACTAAGAGACAGAATGTGGGTAGTAGCAGCACCAGCTATCTGGCCAGAAGTAGTAGTTGTAGTAATAGTAGGCTGCAGTTGTCTCTGCTGTCTTTAGAAAGGCACTTCATTATCATTGAGGAAAAAGAGGATGAGACTGTGGATTGGATCGCTCAGTCCTCCTCTCAGTCACAGCAAGATGACGTGGAGGTGACTTCAGAAGCTGACACCGTGCCATGAAGCCAGGGTCACAGTGTCCCTCTTGCTCCTGCAGCGTACCAAAACCGCAGGGGCATGTTTGAGTGAGTGTGACAACTAGTGTGAATGTGAACCAAGGAATACGACAGTCTGTACTCGCGTTTCTGCAGCTCTCTGGGTTGGCGTGCAGTGAGGAGAAGGAAGGCATCGGATTCCTTTGGGGCACTCTCTGGGTTAAAGGGGTTCTATTGACGGATGGTAGTCGAGGTGCCCTTGGTGGTATGGGTTTTAGGTGCAGGAAAGGCAGAGTCCCTGATGTCTTTGTAACGCCAGCACCCTGGGTGTAAGTAGATACACTGGGTGTAAGTACCTGGACAGACAAGCAACTCAGACATCTATAGATGTCATCACTTGGCTAAAGAACTTCATTCTAGTAGAAAAGAGGCCAATGCAAAGTAAGAAGAACAAGCAATGTCTTCTCAGTGCATTTTTCTATCTATACGAATCTCGGAATAAGAATCTAGTGAAGGAATCACTACAATCACATGAAAGTCTTGACTTTTCTGATGTTCGTATGTCGACTCTAGACAGCACAGTGTTAGCATTTATTCTGGACACTTGCAAAAATATAGAAGACCTGAATCTATATGGATGTTCCTTAGACAATGAAGGATTAGAAAGACTTGCTCCAGGATTACATAACCTGCAGTTTCTGAGGTAAAATACTAATTATATTTCATTTTTCTGCAGTATTCAGGATCTGAAAGATTTATTGTATGTATTAGAGATAAGCAAACCGGTTTGTCACGAACTTTGCAAATTTTTGGCTGACAGACCAACCCAAACTTTTTCAGGTTAGTTTTGGACAAATGCAGTAAAACAGCACATAGCACCATTTTCCTGCACATATCAGTGGGAAAAATCACTAGGGAGGAAGAAGGGTTCTCACATGACCATGATAGGTAGATGGGGGGAGGTTTGCCTTGATTGGCTTATCTAGGCTGTCTGTTGACCTGGGAGCCAATCAGTGCTGCAGCAGGCAGGGAGGTGCCCTAGCAGAACAAGCAGAAAGTCACTGTGTGTGGGGCTGTGAATGAGGGTGGTTGGGTGTCAATGTCTGCCAGGAAAATGATCTTAGGGAGTCAGGGACAGTGAAAAGTCACAATCAAGCTTGTATTGTACTGCCAGGGACAGAGAAGGGAAGAGATAGAATTACAAAGAAGAAGAATAGTGTGTGTAGAAATGGGACAGGCAGGGAAAGCTGTCAGTGAGGAGCTGAGGCTTGTTGTGCCTCCTAGCAAAACTGCAACTGCTGCAAATCTCGAAGCAGCTACAGGCAAGGGCATCCTTTAATTTTTTCTCATTTTAACAGAAATACATTTGGAAGGGGGGTGGAATAAGCACAAAACTGTACAACACGTGTTTTACAATCAATGTAGCATTTTAAATTAGAGTGAAAACACCTGAAATACTAGTCCAAACTCAGTGTCAGGGCATCTCCATATAGCTAAAGTTTTTTTAAGTTTTAAAAGGTTGCAGGGTAGCACCCAAAGTGATTACGTGATATTTAGCCTAAATCCATGCATTTCCATCTCCACACAATTACAGTTCACATTTTTGGGGTTGTTGAATTTATTAAAACCAGCATTTACATGTCTTATAATACGCAGGGTAGCGGAGGATAATACCTATGAGTAATGACCTGACATACTAGGCCAAAATCCGTGCTGTTAAAGAGGTTATCCAATATCATAAACTGCTTGCCCCATGTGCCGCACCTTTAACATTGACTATACTTACCCTGCTCCCTGCGCCCATCCTGGTCCCCCCACCACCGCTGCTTCTCCCCCCCCCCCTTCCCCGTGCGCCGATGAAAACATCCAGTGTCGGGGGGAGCAACTAATGGCAGGTTTTGAGATCCGGCAGAACCTGAATTAGGCTTCTTTCACACCTGCTTTTACATTTTCCGGTATTGAGATCCGGCAGAGGATCTCAATACCGGATAAAAACGCTTCTGTTTTGTCCCCATTCATTGTCAATGAGGACAAAACGGAACTGAATAGAACGGAGTGCTCCAAAATGCATACCATTCCATTTGGTTGCATTTCCATACCAGAGAGCAAACCGCAACATGCAGTGGTTTTCTGTCCAGCATGAGATGCGGAGCAAAACGGATCCGGCTTGACCCACAATGCAAGTCAATGGGGACGAATCCGTTTTCTCGGACACAATAGAAAACGGATCCATCCCCCATTGACTTTCAGTGGTGCTTATGACGGATCCGTCTTGGCTATGTTAAAGATAATACAACCGTATCCGTTCATAATAGATTCAGATGGTTGTATTATCTGAACAGAAGTGTTTTTGCTGAGCCCAGCAAAAATGCTAGTTTGAAAGTAGCCTAAGTCAATGGTTCCTGATAAAAAAAAAATTCTTACAGAAAAAAATGGATTCGGCATCCATTGATTTACATTGATTTTCATGCCTGATCAGATTTATTCAGTTTGGATTTAACACAATCGGATCTGGCCGAAACTGAGCCATCAGGATGTATTAGGCTTCTTTCACAATAGCGCTAGCAGGGTCCGGCAGGGGAACAGCCTGTTGGATCTGTGCTAACGCAAACCCACGAGTTCCGCCAGAAGTCTGCAACGGCCCCTTTAATGGGGACAGGTCAGACATGCGACCGGAGTGAATGGGGCCGGAGCGGAATTCCGCCGGCACTCGTGGGTTCGTGTCTTCAGTGTGTTTGTGGAAAGGGAAGGACATCATATTGCAGATTTGCAAACCGTTCCATGCTTTGTGTGACTGTGTACATTTAGGCCCAAAATGTCAGGGCTTCGTAAGGGTTCCAAATGAAAGACTAAGAGACAGAATGTGGGTAGTAGCAGCACCAGCTATCTGGCCAGAAGTAGTAGTTGTAGTAATAGTAGGCTGCAGTTGTCTCTGCTGTCTTTAGAAAGGCACTTCATTATCATTGAGGAAAAAGAGGATGAGACTGTGGATTGGATCGCTCAGTCCTCCTCTCAGTCACAGCAAGATGACGTGGAGGTGACTTCAGAAGCTGACACCGTGCCATGAAGCCAGGGTCACAGTGTCCCTCTTGCTCCTGCAGCGTACCAAAACCGCAGGGGCATGTTTGAGTGAGTGTGACAACTAGTGTGAATGTGAACCAAGGAATACGACAGTCTGTACTCGCGTTTCTGCAGCTCTCTGGGTTGGCGTGCAGTGAGGAGAAGGAAGGCATCGGATTCCTTTGGGGCACTCTCTGGGTTAAAGGGGTTCTATTGACGGATGGTAGTCGAGGTGCCCTTGGTGGTATGGGTTTTAGGTGCAGGAAAGGCAGAGTCCCTGATGTCTTTGTAACGCCAGCACCCTGGGTGTAAGTAGATACACTGGGTGTAAGTACCTGGACAGACAAGCAACTCAGACATCTATAGATGTCATCACTTGGCTAAAGAACTTCATTCTAGTAGAAAAGAGGCCAATGCAAAGTAAGAAGAACAAGCAATGTCTTCTCAGTGCATTTTTCTATCTATACGAATCTCGGAATAAGAATCTAGTGAAGGAATCACTACAATCACATGAAAGTCTTGACTTTTCTGATGTTCGTATGTCGACTCTAGACAGCACAGTGTTAGCATTTATTCTGGACACTTGCAAAAATATAGAAGACCTGAATCTATATGGATGTTCCTTAGACAATGAAGGATTAGAAAGACTTGCTCCAGGATTACATAACCTGCAGTTTCTGAGGTAAAATACTAATTATATTTCATTTTTCTGCAGTATTCAGGATCTGAAAGATTTATTGTATGTATTAGAGATAAGCAAACCGGTTTGTCACGAACTTTGCAAATTTTTGGCTGACAGACCAACCCAAACTTTTTCAGGTTAGTTTTGGACAAATGCAGTAAAACAGCACATAGCACCATTTTCCTGCACATATCAGTGGGAAAAATCACTAGGGAGGAAGAAGGGTTCTCACATGACCATGATAGGTAGATGGGGGGAGGTTTGCCTTGATTGGCTAATCTAGGCTGTCTGTTGGCTTGGGAGCCAATCAGTGCTGCAGCAGGCAGGGAGGTGCCCTAGCAGAACGAGCAGAAAGTCATTGTGTGTGGGGCTGTGAATGAGGGTGGTTGGGTGTCAGTGTCTGCCAGGAAAATGATCTTAGGGAGTCAGGGACAGTGAAAAGTCACAATCAAGCTTGTATTCTACTGCCAGGGACAGAGAAGGGAAGAGATAGAATTACAAAGAATAATTGTGTGTGTAGAAATGGGACAGGCAGGGAAAGCTGTCAGTGAGGAGCTGAGGCTTGTTGTGCCTCCTAGCAAAACTGCAACTGCTGCAAATCTCGAAGCAGCTACAGGCAAGGGCATCCTTTAATTTTTTCTCATTTTAACAGAAATACATTTGGAAGGGGGGTGGAATAAGCACAAAACTGTACAACACGTGTTTTACAATCAATGTAGCATTTTAAATTAGAGTGAAAACACCTGAAATACTAGTCCAAACTCAGTGTCAGGGCATCTCCATATAGCTAAAGTTTTTTTAAGTTTTAAAAGGTTGCAGGGTAGCACCCAAAAGTGATAACGTGATATTTGGCCTAAATCCATATATTTCCATCTCCACACAATTACAGTTCACATTTTTGGGGTTGTTGAATTTATTAAAACCAGCATTTACATGTCTTATAATACGCAGGGTAGCGGAGGATAATACCTATGAGTAATGACCTGACATACTAGGCCAAAATCCGTGCTGTTAAAGAGGTTATCCAATATCATAAACTGCTTGCCCCATGTGCCGCACCTTTAACATTGACTATACTTACCCTGCTCCCTGCGCCCATCCTGGTCCCCCCACCACCGCTGCTTCTCCCCCCCCCCCCTTCCCCGTGCGCCGATGAAAACATCCAGTGTCGGGGGGAGCAACTAATGGCAGGTTTTGAGATCCGGCAGAACCTGAATTAGGCTTCTTTCACACCTGCTTTTACATTTTCCGGTATTGAGATCCGGCAGAGGATCTCAATACCGGATAAAAACGCTTCTGTTTTGTCCCCATTCATTGTCAATGAGGACAAAACGGAACTGAATAGAACGGAGTGCTCCAAAATGCATACCATTCCATTTGGTTGCATTTCCATACCAGAGAGCAAACCGCAACATGCAGTGGTTTTCTGTCCAGCATGAGATGCGGAGCAAAACGGATCCGGCTTGACCCACAATGCAAGTCAATGGGGACGAATCCGTTTTCTCGGACACAATAGAAAACGGATCCATCCCCCATTGACTTTCAGTGGTGCTTATGACGGATCCGTCTTGGCTATGTTAAAGATAATACAACCGTATCCGTTCATAATAGATTCAGATGGTTGTATTATCTGAACAGAAGTGTTTTTGCTGAGCCCAGCAAAAATGCTAGTTTGAAAGTAGCCTAAGTCAATGGTTCCTGATAAAAAAAAAATTCTTACAGAAAAAAATGGATTCGGCATCCATTGATTTACATTGATTTTCATGCCTGATCAGATTTATTCAGTTTGGATTTAACACAATCGGATCTGGCCGAAACTGAGCCATCAGGATGTATTAGGCTTCTTTCACAATAGCGCTAGCAGGGTCCGGCAGGGGAACAGCCTGTTGGATCTGTGCTAACGCAAACCCACGAGTTCCGCCAGAAGTCTGCAACGGCCCCTTTAATGGGGACAGGTCAGACATGCGACCGGAGTGAATGGGGCCGGAGCGGAATTCCGCCGGCACTCGTGGGTTCGTGTCTTCAGTGTGTTTGTGGAAAGGGAAGGACATCATATTGCAGATTTGCAAACCGTTCCATGCTTTGTGTGACTGTGTACATTTAGGCCCAAAATGTCAGGGCTTCGTAAGGGTTCCAAATGAAAGACTAAGAGACAGAATGTGGGTAGTAGCAGCACCAGCTATCTGGCCAGAAGTAGTAGTTGTAGTAATAGTAGGCTGCAGTTGTCTCTGCTGTCTTTAGAAAGGCACTTCATTATCATTGAGGAAAAAGAGGATGAGACTGTGGATTGGATCGCTCAGTCCTCCTCTCAGTCACAGCAAGATGACGTGGAGGTGACTTCAGAAGCTGACACCGTGCCATGAAGCCAGGGTCACAGTGTCCCTCTTGCTCCTGCAGCGTACCAAAACCGCAGGGGCATGTTTGAGTGAGTGTGACAACTAGTGTGAATGTGAACCAAGGAATACGACAGTCTGTACTCGCGTTTCTGCAGCTCTCTGGGTTGGCGTGCAGTGAGGAGAAGGAAGGCATCGGATTCCTTTGGGGCACTCTCTGGGTTAAAGGGGTTCTATTGACGGATGGTAGTCGAGGTGCCCTTGGTGGTATGGGTTTTAGGTGCAGGAAAGGCAGAGTCCCTGATGTCTTTGTAACGCCAGCACCCTGGGTGTAAGTAGATGATGAGTTTGCACAATTTGGAGACCAGTTCTCGTGCCAAATCCAAGTTTTACTGAAGCTGATCCAAAGGTCATCAATGTCCACAAAAGTCATTTACAGCAAGGTGGCTTCTACAACGGTTCAGAGTGGTTTCAAAAAGTTGCATAAGGAGTAGTTTTCCTCTATAGCAATCAATCTTCCTCTCTTATTTCTCCAGCCTGGAGGGATGCACTATCTCTGTCGTACAGTATAGTTGTCTACTTTGTATCCTCTTTAGTAATATTATCTCCGGACAGGAGGCCCTTGTGTCTCAGCTATCTCATACCATACATAACTTGGACTTGCAACTATTTAGCATATGATTCGTTATGCAGATTATTGTCATGTAACTGCATTGTTTCTGTTTTTCTCCTAAAATTCTAAATTTTTATTTTTATTATTTTGTCTGTATTTTGTAAATCCACCTTTGGCTTTCAGCACTACCTGAATCCTCCTGGGCAGGCTCTCCATCACATTCAAGCATGTCTGGACAAAAATCTGTTCTCAGACCTGTCATGACCTGGGAGCTGGCTGGGGTGCTGAGGTTTGCTCCCAGCGGTGTCCCCAGCCATGGTTTAGCCGCTGCTTGCTTCCAATGGGCGGGGCAGAAGCCAGGCGGATGCTGGGGAGAATTTGGGAGACTGTGGTGGTCTGGAGCAGTGTGCCAGGAGCATCCCTGCAAAAGGGTGCTCCTGCGGAGCTTAGCAGGCAGATGGATCTCCATACGTGGGTGATCACGATGCCAATGCGGCTTAGGGCACCATGCACATGGCTTTCCTCTCCAGGTTTTTCTCAGTCCCCTTCAGGTGGCCCCTAACGTGCCCACAGGGAGAACCAGAGAACTGGTATGAGAATGGATTTGCTGCCCAAATCCGATGAGTCACTCCACAAAGTCGGCCATATTTTTTAAGCACATTTGTCAAAAGGGTCAGGTAACAGACAAGAGAAGACATTGGTTCCGCTACCTTGTGGAAAAACGATGAGAATACCCAGCATTTTAATCAAGTGTGAACCGAGCAATGTGCCTCGATAGCCTGACAAATTTTACAAGGTTTTCCAGATCTACTTTTCCTGAGGTTCTCATTTATGTCTGAACATTTAAAATGGCTTTTTGAGTATTTACAATGTGAAAGTACAAATGGTGAAACATTTGACCATGTTTAAACACTAGTACTATGTCACTTTTTTAAATTTCCCACAGTGGGTAAATGGGCGGTCGGTGACCTGAAACTTTGGCACAACCCCAAGAGAGGAGGGGCAGGAAGAATTATCTCCTCCTTATCCAAGGCATGACTGGGGACCATTATTTAGCAGCTGCGGTTTGGCCAATACTGACGGGTTGCAGGTTTGGTGCCAGGCCAATACCTGGGTCACTGGGGGCCCCAGAATGAAAATGTTTTTTTTCCTTCCCCAATCGATGTGACGTAGAAAAAAAAAAAAAAGCCCGATGAAGAAAATGCAGTGGTGGTCAGCGACAATGGGTGCAATATCCTGGCCTCCCTGAACCTGGGGGAAATGGCACATGTGCAGCGACTGGGCCGCAGGGTCAATGTGTGAGTTATGGTGGGCTGATGGGTGTAGTGGTAGTTTACACAGTTCTGTAGAGCTCCCTGGGCCATCGTGCAGTGAATGGAAGTACAGCACCAGTTCCTTTGGGGCACACTCTGTTGTCCAGGGATCCCCTGCTAGATGGTGGTTGAGGTGCCCTTGGTGGTGTGGTTTAAGGTGTAGGAAAGGCAGGGTCCCTGGTGCCGGTGACGCCAGCACCGTAAGGTGCAATGGAGAATAGAGACGAATAAGTACATTCAAAGGCTGATGAACAAAAATGGGAACTTTACTTCCAAATAATTGCCTCGAGGTAGTTAGTACAATCCATATGATGAATACACGATTGGCTTGGCTGCAATCCTAGTAACAGGCTTGACAAGTGGTCCATTGAGATTTTCCTATGGCCGGTATGAGAGAGTTCCTTTCTATACATCCTCACCATTTCCACACTCTAGCAGCCAGATACTGGATATAATAAAGACTCTTACTTGTGTTTGAAAACTCACAGGGTGGTCTCCCTAACGGCGGGCATGAATCCTCTGCTCCATAGAGGATTATGGTAATAAACACTCTTGCGCCTAGTCGTCCAGATGCTTTTAGGCTTCTCCCAGTCACTAGTGCTGTGGAGTCCATACGCTAATACTGCTCCTATCTCCCCTGGACTTTCTCTATATCCGCAGTTTACTCTGGTCTGTGCTAAGTAGCTGTAAGTATGTTCTCCACACTCCCTCAGCTTGGCCAGGGCCAAGGGGCTAAAATGGCAGCTACATATTGGACTTTGCTTCTTCTGCTCTTCACACATTACTATTTTTCTCCTTAATCCTTCCTCCTCCCAACTCCTCAGCTTCACCTCTCTACTCCACACTGCACTCCCACCCTCTATGGTATATATATACAGGGAGTGCAGAATTATTAGGCAAATGAGTATTTTGACCACATCATCCTCTTTATGCATGTTGTCTTACTCCAAGCTGTATAGGCTCGAAAGCCTACTACCAATTAAGCATATTAGGTGATGTGCATCTCTGTAATGAGAAGGGGTGTGGTCTAATGACATCAACACCCTATATTAGGTGTGCATAATTATTAGGCAAAATGGGTCAAAAGAAGGACTTGACAGGCTCAGAAAAGTCAAAAATAGTGAGATATCTTGCAGAGGGATGCAGCACTCTTAAAATTGCAAAGCTTCTGAAGCGTGATCATCGAACAATCAAGCGTTTCATTCAAAATAGTCAGCAGGGTCGCAAGAAGCGTGTGGAAAAACCAAGGCGCAAAATAACTGCCCATGAACTGAGAAAAGTCAAGCATGCAGCTGCCAAGATGCCACTTGCCACCAGTTTGGCCATATTTCAGAGCTGCAACATCACTGGAGTGCCCAAAAGCACAAGGTGTGCAATACTCAGAGACATGGCCAAGGTAAGAAAGGCTGAAAGACGACCACCACTGAACAAGACACACAAGCTGAAACGTCAAGACTGGGCCAAGAAATATCTCAAGACTGATTTTTCTAAGGTTTTATGGACTGATGAAACGAGAGTGAGTCTTGATGGGCCAGATGGATGGGCCCGTGGCTGGATTGGTAAAGGGCAGAGAGCTCCAGTCCAACTCAGACGCCAGCAAGGTGGAGGTGGAGTACTGGTTTGGGCTGGTATCATCAAAGATGAGCTTGTGGGGCCTTTTCGGGTTGAGGATGGAGTCGAGCTCAACTCCCAGTCCTACTGCCAGTTTCTGGAAGACACCTTCTTCAAGCAGTGGTACAGGAAGAAGTCTGCATCCTTCAAGAAAAACATGATTTTCATGCAGGACAATGCTCCATCACACGCGTCCAAGTACTCCACAGCGTGGCTGGCAAGAAAGGGTATAAAAGAAGAAAATCTAATGACATGGCCTCCTTGTTCACCTGATCTGAACCCCATTGAGAACCTGTGGTCCACCATCAAATGTGAGATTTACAAGGAGGGAAAACAGTACACCTCTCTGAACCGTGTCTGGGAGGCTGTGGTTGCTGCTGCACGCAATGTTGATGGTGAACAGATCAAAACACTGACAGAATCCATGGATGGCAGGCTTTTGAGTGTCCTTGCAAAGAAAGGTGGCTATATTGGTCACTGATTTGTTTTTGTTTTGTTTTTGAATGTCAGAAATGTATATTTGTGAATGTTGAGATGTTATATTGGTTTCACTGGTAAAAATAAATAATTGAAATGGGTATATATTTGTTTTTTGTTAAGTTGCCTAATAATTATGCACAGTAATAGTCACCTGCACAGACAGATATCCCCCTAAAATAGCTAAAACTAAAAACAAACTAAAAACTACTTCCAAAAATATTCAGCTTTGATATTAATGAGTTTTTTGGGTTCATTGAGAACATGGTTGTTGTTCAATAATAAAATTAATCCTCAAAAATACAACTTGCCTAATAATTCTGCACCCCCTGTATGAGGTCAATGGACAAACGGCTTAGGATGAATGATGGAGGCTCTAAATAGAAAAGGCACCTCAAAACACCACAAATGCCGTAAAATTGTTACCCACTACAAAGGCGCAACTCTTGTGTCAAAATCAGTACAGTAAAAGGGGAAAATAAAATATTAATCTCATATAATCGTAAAACAATTCTGGATTAAAAGTACTGTATGAATAGTAAGGGTAGAACTCACTTTACTGGGGGATGTCTGTTGGATAAAGCTCAAGACACCTTCAGACAGAGCCGCCCTGGCCGGGTTCGCTTGTACAGTGGAAGGAAATTATGGCAGCCGGACATCCAGCGTCTGGTCAATTTTCCTTTATTCAATAAAACATACGGCACTTAACACGTTTTGAGGGTCTGAGTTGAAGCCCTCTTCTTCAGGAGTAATGCAGATCAAGTGTATACAAACGTACATGTAACACACTTTTATATCATTGGGTATATTCAGAAAAAAAGTGGGAATTCAAAAACCAATGTGGAACGCATGCTAAAAATGGCTAAATAAGTTAGAGATTCATTGTAAAAGTAGTAATCAGATTATGGAATTACTTATGAGAAGCAGGGGGAGTAGTCCAGGGTAATAGCAGATGTAGGGCGATGTTATATATAGGAAGCGGCACTGCTCGGTGTGCCACTTCCTGTATTATGCATTCTAGAGTGGAACGCAGGAGGGAGAGACAGCGGAGGTGGTGTCAGCACCTCCCGGTCACGTGTGCGTGAAGTGCACCGGACTCAATACAGGAAGCGGTAGAGGTTTGAACCTGCATTCCACTGTGGAGCGCAGGAAGTGGTAGAGGGTTAGACCTGCGTTCCACCGTGGAGCGCAGGGGTATTATGCGATTCCTATAAGTTTAGCTGGACTTACAAAATAAGGAAAGGTAAAAGGGATGGGATTAGGAGTCATACAAGAAGAAATTTTATATCTATATGGTAATTGATCCTATCAGGGTAGAAGTCAATTGATACGTTATCTAGAATAATATATTATAAAATTATACATTATGAAATTGAAAAAAGAGGGTGCTAATAAGGCATATGTAAATGATATAAAAAAAATAAGTATATGTATAAATATAAAAAGTGGGTAATTAGGAAAATGATACTTGTAGAACATATGTATGTGGTACAGTGCTAGTGTGAAAATACATACTGTATATGAAAGCATAGAACAAATAAATGAATAGAAATAAAAATATGAATAAATAGATAAATATATAAACATATAGTCATATATATAAACATCCAGTCAGGTTGAATATGATATACACTGCGTGCAGAATTATTAGGCAAATGAGTATTTTGACCACATCATCCTCTTTATGCATGTTGTCTTACTCCAAGCTGTATAGGCTCGAAAGCCTACTACCAATTAAGCATATTAGGTGATGTGCATCTCTGTAATGAGAAGGGGTGTGGTCTAATGACATCAACACCCTATATCAGGTGTGCATAATTATTAGGCAACTTCCTTTCCTTTGGCAAAATGGGTCAAAAGAAGGACTTGACAGGCTCAGAAAAGTCAAAAATAGTGAGATATCTTGCAGAGGGATGCAGCACTCTTAAAATTGCAAAGCTTCTGAAGCGTGATCATCGAACAATCAAGCGTTTCATTCAAAATAGTCAAAAGGGTCGCAAGAAGCGTGTGGAAAAACCAAGGCGCAAAATAACTGCCCATGAACTGAGAAAAGTCAAGCGTGCAGCTGCCAAGATGCCACTTGCCACCAGTTTGGCCATATTTCAGAGCTGCAACATCACTGGAGTGCCCAAAAGCACAAGGTGTGCAATACTCAGAGACATGGCCAAGGTAAGAAAGGCTGAAAGACGACCACCACTGAACAAGACACACAAGCTGAAACGTCAAGACTGGGCCAAGAAATATCTCAAGGTTTTATGGACTGATGAAATGAGAGTGAGTCTTGATGGGCCAGATGGATGGGCCCGTGGCTGGATTGGTAAAGGGCAGAGAGCTCCAGTCCGACTCAGACGCCAGCACGGTGGAGGTGGAGTACTGGTTTGGGCTGGTATCATCAAAGATGAGCTTGTGGGGCCTTTTCGGGTTGAGGAAGGAGTCAAGCTAAACTCCCAGTCCTACTGCCAGTTTCTGGAAGACACCTTCTTCAAGCAGTGGTACAGGAAGAAGTCTGCATCCTTCAAGAAAAACATGATTTTCATGCAGGACAATGCTCCATCACACGCGTCCAAGTACTCCACAGCGTGGCTGGCAAGAAAGGGTATAAAAGAAGAAAATCTAATGACATGGCCTCCTTGTTCACCTGATCTGAACCCCATTGAGAACCTGTGGTCCATCATCAAATGTGAGATTTACAAGGAGGGAAAACAGTACACCTCTCTGAACAGTGTCTGGGAGGCTGTGGTTGCTGCTGCACGCAATGTTGATGGTGAACAGATCAAAACACTGACAGAATCCATGGATGGCAGGCTTTTGAGTGTCCTTGCAAAGAAAGGTGGCTATATTGGTCACTGATTTGTTTTTGTTTTGTTTTTGAATGTCAGAAATGTATATTTGTGAATGTTGAGATGTTATATTGGTTTCACTGGTAAAAAAAAATAATTGAAATGGGTATATATTTGTTTTTTGTTAAGTTGCCTAATAATTATGCACAGTAATAGTCACCTGCACACACAGATATCCCCCTAAAATAGCTAAAACTAAAAACAAACTAAAAACTACTTCCAAAAATATTCAGCTTTGATATTAATGAGCTTTTTGGGTTCATTGAGAACATGGTTGTTGTTCAATAATAAAATTAATCCTCAAAAATACAACTTGCCTAATAATTCTGCACTCCCTGTATATGAATACATATCTGATTGAGGTAAAATGATGTGTAGAGCCCACATAAAGAGATCGAAAGTCTGATCAATAAATATATACTGATACGTAATAAATAAATAAATACACATATGAATAAATATATCCAGGTCAAGGTAAAGTATGTAAATAGATAAATAGATGAATAAAACCGATCAAGGTACTATGACGCTGATAACCACTTAAAAGGGAAATATAAAGCCTTACGGGCCCACCCGAAAAAACTGATTGGGGTGTGAAAGGATGAATAATTGGTATATTCTAGTGACTCATTTAGGCCAAATGGTGTTTAAGCGAAATATCCAAAACATTTACTTGAGACACAAATATTGGTAAGATTGCGGTGACCATTCTCAGGGCTGACTCCAGGTTCATGTGGGCCCTTGGGTGATAAAACCCAGTGGGCCCCCTTGAGGCATTTTTTTACATTTACATGTCCCCCTGTGGCTCCCACAAAGTATAATGACCCCCAGTGGCCCCTTTACAGTATAATACCACTAGCGGCCCTTCACACAATATAATTACCCCCCAATGCCCCCCCACACACTGTATAATGACCCCCAGTGGCCCCACACACAGTATAATCACCCCACAGCGGCCCCCACACTGGGAGAATACTGTATGGAGGGGGCACTGGGGATCATTATACTGTATGGTGGTCATTGGGGGTCATTATATTGAATCAGGGCTCCGGGGGCCATTATACTGAATGGAGGGTCATTGGGGATCATTATACTAAATGGGGGGCACTGGGGATCATTATATTGTGTAAGGGGTCCTCACAGTGTAATGACCCCCCAGTGGTCCCCTCACATACCTATCATTGCTGGAGCGCAGGGGAGCCAGCAGTCCTGTCATTCACTTACCGCAGCTCCCTGCACTCCTTCTCTCCTCAGGTCCGCTACAGCAGTGAGACACACGTCATGACGTCACCCCTGGGCCGGGCCTGAGGAGAGAAGGAGCTGTGCAGTGATGTAGCTAGAACTGACTGGGCCCCACAGAACATTTTAATACGCCCCCCCCCCCCCCCCCCCCCCCCTAGTGGGTTCACATCACGTTTTTCCTATCGGTTTGATGTGCAATGCGCAGCACTCCACATTTTTATATCCTGCAGAGTCCATAAAAAAATGCATACGTTAACAGATATGTTTTTTTACAATGGATCTGTATGGTCAACGGACACCATTGTACGGCATCAGTCTGAGGCATCTGTTAATATATACATTTTTGGTATACATTAAATGGATGGCACAAATAGGATGTGAACCCAGTCTTAGTGTCAGAATAAGCACCAGTACACAGCGGAGCAGCGTGGCGGAGAGGGGAAGCCGCCATGTACTGACAGAGCGCTACCTGGTCCTGGTGGTCAGGGGTGAGGACTGTGTTTCCCAAGGATCATTTATCTATTGGTAGATACAGGGCACAGTATAATACACTATAATCTATAAGATATAAAGATGTTAGCCCTACCCCCGAATAATAATACAATTAGGGGGTCATTTATTATATAGAAATAAGTCTATATTAGGAATATTTCTGACACAGTCCTTAGCACCGCAATCTATATATTTTCCCGCTCATGCCAGGTCTAAAAAAAGTGGCGTGGGCAGGGAAGGGGATACAGTTATGGCCATACAGTTATTGGATACCACCGCCATACAGTGATAACACCGCCATATAGTGATAACACCGCCATACAGTGACCGGATAAAAGGGTATAAGAGGGCACAGTACAGGAAATGACTAGGGGCACTGTACAGGGTGTGGTAAGAGGGCACAATGCAGGGTATAAAGGGGCACAGTACGGTCTGAGGGGCACAGTACGGGGTGGGGTGTGACAGTCACATGATCCTGTGATGTTAGAAGGTCCTTATGGTGAATGTGGTTCAGATGCCAACATAATGAGGCAGATGAGTGAGACAGGGGCCCTGGATGGACAGGCGGGGTGGACACAGCAAGTAGGTGGAAGGGGCTCTGAGGGGAATTCATACAACAAGTAGTGGCAGGAGGTCTGTGCAGGACAGCAATAGGAGACAGGAGGGTGAAACAGGAGCTCTGGATACATGGGGGAGGAAAGGAGACAGCAGGGGCTTCATGAGGATGAGATAGGACAGGATATGGGGGGAAAGCAGGTGTCATGGAGGCAAACTGCTTAATTAAACAGTAAAACAACAAAATAGCATGAAGCTGCTGGTCTACAGCATCCAGCGGCAGCTGGGAGAGTTCCCTGACCCCCTCCCCCTCCTGTCCCAGAGAGAAGAGACAGTCACAGTGCAGACTTATTGACAACCTGTGTTCACACTTCTGGTCCAGCCCTTCACAGTGCAGACTCACTGACAACCTGTGTTCACACTTCTGCTCCAGATCTGCCAGTCTCTCTCCTCAGGCAGCATGTCCTGTGTAGAAGGAGCGTGTCTGAGTCTCTGCAGCAGCCGGCCTCATGTGACTCAGAGCGCCCACCAAAGGGGTACTGCGTAAGTGAAATGACAGCAATGAGAGCTTCCATCTGTATTGATGGAAGTGCTCATAGCAGCTCAGTGGGCCCCCCTAGGAGCATTGGGCCCCGGCACTTGCCCGGGTTTGGCAGGTTATAAAGCCAGCCCTGACCATTCTATCGGCGTAACTCGTAGGGGAGTGGGGTCTCCATTATGGAATAGTGAGAAATGACGTGACACGCTATGTGTCATTACTTTCCTTGTAAATTTACGTTTTATTAGAATTTTTTCAGATAGAAATTATAACATTGGTATAAGAAAGCAGGAACTGAGTTCAAGAATTCTCTACAATGATCATCAGTCAGAGTTTCATACATTTTGTCAAAAAGTACAATTTGATTTATAAACCTATTTGAGAGTTCAATGAAGCAACCTGTTATAACAGGCATGTGTATCCCTTATTCTTTATCTTTTTTATCTGCATTCACATCCACGTAACGTGGAACCACGTTCATCATATCAGCAATACCCCTTAATCGATTTCCTAGAAATCTTATAGGGCCCGCTCAAAAAGTAAGGCCATCTGAACCGGTGCATATTTACATTTTTGAATATGCTTTACCTGCATTACAAAACCTACTATGTAGGATTAGTCCCTTTATTAGTTTGTATTATGTTAGTACATACATGAACTGAACAATCTTGTTGCAATAAGGTTTTGCTGAGAATAAGAGAGACCTATCGCATGTAATCCTATATAGTAATCATCTTGAACCGCGAGCTAATAGTATTTCTACAGAAGAACCTGCTTACTGTGGGAAAGAAAGTAAAGAAGTAGTATAATTTTTTTTTTGGGGGGGAGGGTAGAAAGTGTCATTACTTTCCTAGTCAGGGGGGAACTAACTCTCCTTAGGGAGAGAGCACCTTAAATCAGTGTGAGGAGACTTATAGGCCATAAAGGCTCCTCTGGAATTCTGGGAGGGAAGGGATATAAATGAGCTCTTAACAAGCTCTGCCTCTAATGCCACCAGATGTAAGGCAGCTATCCTATAAGTCAATATTCAGCTCTTAAAATAAGCCTTGAGACATGACTTGTTTTAGGGTGATTGCCCCTCATCAGTGCAGAGCAAAGAGTACTGGCTTAACTGGGTGAGAGGCCTGTGTCCGAGTGGGGGGGAACAAACTCTCCTTAGGGAGAGTGGGTGTGTTGAGAATTGTATCTGGTGATCAGACTGGTGGGTGTGTGTCTGTGGCTCTTGTTCTTTAGATTCTTTTTTACAGACCTCACGTGGTAGTAGGCTTTCTTTCTGTGAGACTTTAAGAATTAGTTTTGAGGATTCCTCCAAAAGTTTTTTTGGGTATCCCTTTTCTTTGAATCTATTTTTCAGAAGGTTTATTTGGCTCTTCATTGCCTGATTAAAATGAGCAATTTCTTCCAATGCGTTTCATTTGGCTGTATGGAATGTTGCATTTCCATTTTTGATGGTGGCAGTTATAGTCTAGATAGCTATTGGCGTCCACAGATTTAAAATGTGTCTTGGTGGAAATAATCTTATTGTGGATGGTAAGGTGCATATCCAAAAAGACTATTTCAACTGGGTTATATTCAAGAGTAAAATAAAGATTCCAATCATTAGAATTTAGTTCCCATCGCTGTGCCATTTGTCTGACTAGAGAAGGTTCCATTGAAGGTAAAATAATTGTGGTGAAGTATAAAATCAATGGCTTGGAGGATGAATTCTCTCTGGGATTTAGGCCTAACTGAGTCGTTAGTGAGGGTGTGTGATATGGCTTTGATACCTAAGTCGTGTCTAATATTGTTGTATACTGATTAAATGTCAAGTGTACCCAGCTGCCTCCATCAAAAATGGAAATGCAACATCCCATACAGCCAAATGAAACGCATTAGGAGAAATTGCTAAGATAATCAGACCCTTACATCCATTTACGACCACATGTGGGGTGTTTATGTAAACTGCAGAATTAGTGTACTAAATATTGAGTTTTGTTTGGCTGTTAACTCTCGATGTGTTAAAGAAAAAATGGATTAAAATGGAAAATCTTCAAAAAAAGTTAAATTTAGACAGATCCTTTCCATTTTCCCTTCATTCTCCTGGAACACCTAAAGGGTTAACAAAGTTTTTTAAATCAGTTTTGAGTAACTTGAGGGGTGTAGTTTTTACAATGGGGTCATTTAAGGGGGGTTTCCACTATGTAAGGGTACTTTCACACTTGCGGCAGGACGGATCCGACAGGCTGTTCACCATGTCGGATCCGTCCTGCCGCAAGTGTGAAAGTAGCCTTAACCCCACAAAGTGACGTCAGAACTGACTTTGGAAATTATTTTAAAAATTGCTTCAAAAATTCTAAACCTTCTAACGTCCTAAAAAAATAAAATTACATTACCAAAATGATGCCAAATAAAGTAGATATATGGGGAATGTTAATTAATGAATATTTTATGAGGCATCACTATCTGTCTTAAAAGCAGAGAGATTCAAATTAGAAAACAGTGAATTTTTTCAAATTCTCGTTAACCTTTTGAATTTTTTTTATAAAGATAAAACATATTGACTCAAATTTACCATTAACATGAAGTACAATGTGTCACGAGAAAACAATCTATGAATGGCCTGGATAAGTAAAAGCGTTCCAAAGTTATTACCACATAAAGTGACACATGTCAGATTTGCAAAATTAGGCCTGGTCAGGAAGGGGGTAAATGGCCCGGATGTGAAGTGGTTAATTAGAGTTAGGGACCTATAATGCCAATTGATATGATCAAATGCTTTCTCCACGTCAGTACTGAGCAACGTCAAAGGACTTTTCTGTTTACGCGCCACATATAGGATATGGAGTAATCTAGTAGAATTATCCTTAACACCCCCCTCCCTTCCTTCTCTTTACAAACCCTGTTAGCTCCTTGTCAATTACTCGAGGTAGTAGAGGGCATGTTCTATATGTGAGAACCTCCGCCCATAGTTTAATATCTGTGTTGAGAAAGGCAATGGGCCTCTTGCTAGCGCAGAGTAGGGGATCTTTACCCTCCTTGGGCAGTACTGTGATATCACCTTCTAGGGACTGCCTGAGAACCGGACATTAGATCATTAGAGTCAGAAGGTGAGGTAGGAGTACGCTAGAAAGCTTCTTATAAGAGATGAGAGCAAAACCGTCAGGTCCCGGGGAGTGGAAGCAATTTCCTGCTGGGACAGAGGGGCAACAGGGGATTATGTCACACTGCATCAAAGATGCAAATCCAAGGCTGCCAACAATTTCTCAGTGAAGGAAATAGAATCTTACGCTGATATTCCCCTACGGTTATAAAGAGACCCTTAAAAATCCTTGAGTGTGCTGGTCGTGCTGGCAAATTGCGGACCGCATCTGCGGACGTGGACCCATTTACATGATTGGGATCTACATTCGACAGTCCACAATGCAATAAAGTAGTGAAACTAGCCTTACCGTGTGCAGTTGCCCACATGTCTCTCCTATGGATGTGTTCTTAAAGAGGACCTTTCACCAGAATAAAGTATGTAAACTGACTATACAGACATGTAGAGCGGCGCCCAGGGATCCCCCTGCACTTACTATTATCCCCGGGCGCCGCTCCGTTCTCCGGTTATAGCCTCCGGTATAGTCATAGTTAGGCTCCACCCAGTGGAACCTGCCGCAGTCTCCTTCTCCTATGCTGTAGCGCTGGCCAATCGCAGCGCTCAGCTCATAGCCTTCTGCTCATTATCAGTTACCAGTTCTATATTTCTGTTTTAATTTGGAACCTCACACACCTTGCCTACTTTACAATGTCCAAGGCTCCTTACAAGACTGGAAAACAGAGTGCCAACTCGCACGCCTCCATCAAGCGGGCTCCGAATATTCAGATACAGACATATAAGGAGTCCTAACTGCCCAACTCGGCACCCATAAGCCTCGCAGCCTCTGGCACAGAATCACCTCATACCTCAGGTGCCCTGCTCTCCCAGATTCAAGGTATGCAAGGTCTCCACAGATAACACTAACCTTACCAGAGAAATCCTGGATAATGCTACCACAGTACTAGAGACACATAAAAAAGAAATTGAAAAACTTCAGGATGACAATTGACTCCTCCACAACAAATCAGAGGATATGGAAAACAACCCATAGAGATAACCTCTGAATCAGAGGTCCACCTGAGTCCATCACAGATCTCCAATCTACAGTTACAGCTTACTTTCAGGAACTTTGTCCGAATATTTAGACACAGACATACATAGAGCCCTAACTGCCCGAAAACCGTAATGTCCCGCCAGGGACGTGGTGTGGAAGCTTTATTCCTATTGTACCTGTAAGCAGCATGCAAGGCTTCTCCTCTGATTTTTCAAGGGCACGCGTACCAATTGTTCCCAGATCTAGCCCCCTCCACTATAGCGAAACATTGTGCTCTCCAGCCATAACCGAAGCAGATCCGTTATCGCTGGGGCTTCCCATTCAAGCTTATTTTTATGTATCAAGATAAGACTCATGACATTCACTCCCTGTAGGGGGCTCGTCACTGCTTTTAAATGCCTGCATCTTTGTCCATCCTCATCACCAGGGACATCCCCAACCTCTCATCACCTTCACTCGCCGACCTGCGAGAATCCAAAGCCGACCTCCAGTCCATCCTCAAAGACTTGACTCTCTAGCTCTCATCAACCTAGTGTCTTCCTTCTGTGAGGAGATACCATTCTGTTTCCTTCTCTTTATATAGAGACTTCCTTTTCTGAGATGTGGGTTCTCGCCCACGGGAGTATCTCCCTTCGGCAGCACCCCGCCACTAATGATACTTTTGCTGTTGTTGAGATTGCACAGAAATATGTTTTATATTTCTATTTTGATTATAAATATTTTATATATGTCTTTTGCTATATCCTAGGAACCCCCTCCTGGGGTATATCCATTACTATCTAAGAGTCCTCTTGAGCGTCAGTGCCGTAAAACTGACCCCTAACCTTTCTGTTAGCTGTGGCAAACCACGATCGTGGAGCTTTCTATCTCTATCTCTCTAAATGAGACGATAATTCCATGTTTTTATGTGCCTCCCTTTTGTTTTTTTCCACCCTTCCATCTACCCTCCCTTGCGGGATTGCAGACTTTATTACCATATCGGTGATGGTTCTCTCCTACATACACTATGGTTATGAAAATATTATCACACAATGTACAGGGCTTTAATTCACCCAACAAGAGATGCAGAGCTTTTCGGTATTATAGAAGCATTCATGTGGATTTACTTTGTCATCATGAAACACACATCCCGAACTTCAGCTCCTCGCTATCTGTCTCCATACTTTCCAACCTTTTACACGGCAAATGCCCCCACAAAAATAAGTCACTATTTGTCTTAGTAAATCAGTCCCTTTTACTCATTTCCTCACTATTGCGGACCCTGAGCGTCGCAATTTATTTGTTACTGGCACAATCCAGGATGTCCCAGTGACTATAGTCTCCTAATGCACCCCCAGTCTGACCAGACCCACTTTTTTTTTAAACTCGACAGTGCCTGTCGCATTCTTAGGGCTTAGTACAGTGTGTGCAGAGAGTTGCACCATAGGCCCCAGACTTTCTCAAATTTTGGGGGTTTATTATGGTGTTTAAACACCAACACTAAATATGGTATAATTTGGTTGATTTGCAATTTCCTCATGGATATGGTCGGTGTATTGGGGTCATACCATCTCAGAGCAATACAGTTACGTGCCATGAATAGTGATTCTCTCAAAAATATTGTTGTGTAGTGATCCCAGTTGTCTTCACCTATGAGTCCGAGCAGACAAATCTCAGGAGTGCACTCTATCTGGACCGGCAGCAAATTGGAGAGAAAGGCAGTCGCCTGTCCCCAAAACTTGGCAATTGGACTGCAACTCCATATCATATGCCAGAAATCTGCGTCTAGCTCCCCACATCCTGGACATGCATTAGATGATGCCCTACCGATACTGTAGAGCCTAGTTGGCGTTAAATTTGTTTGATGAATAATGTATAGTTGTATTATTTTATTATTAACTGCTGGCTAGATGTGATTTCAATAAATCTGTTATGGACTCATCTATGAGTGTGGGTATCATTCTTTTCCATTTATCAGTTACCTTGAGAGGGCTATTCTTGACCTTTACTTGCACTAAGTGGAATAAATTGCTGACCCTCGTCCTCTGGGACCCTGGGTTTTAATAACCCCTATTAGTGGGTATTTTGAGATCGTGGTATTGGTGCTCGGGATTGTGGCCTGTATGGCTTTGTTCTTTATAATGCAAATGGATCCGTTCAGAACGGATACAATCGTTTGCATTATAGGTGCGGATCCGTCTGTGCAGATACCAGACGGATCCGCACCTAATGCAGGTGTGAAAGTAGCCTTAACCCCTTAAGGACTCAGCCCTATTTCACCATAAGGACTTGGCCATTTTTGCAAATCTGACCAGTGTCCCTTTAAGTGCTGATAACTTTAAAACACTTTGACTTATCCAGGCCGTTCTGAGATAGTTTTTTCGTCACATATTGTACTTCATGACACTGGTAAAATGAAGTAAAAAAAAAAATTTTTTTTGCATAAAAAAATACCTCATTTACCAAAAATTTTGAAAAATTAGCAAATTTCAAAGTTTCAGTTTCTCTACTTCTGTAATACATAGTACTACCCCCAAAAATTGCGATGACTTTACATTCCCCATATGTCTACTTCATGTTTGAATTATTTTGGGAATGATATTTTATTTTTTGGGGATGTTACAAGGCTTAGAAGTTTAGAAGCAAATCTTGAAATTTTTCAGAAATTTACAAAAACCCAATTTTTAGGGACCACTATAGGTCTGAAGTCACTTTGTGAGGCTTACATGATAGAAACCGCCCAAAAATGACCCCATTCTATAAACTACACCCCTCAAGGTATTCAAAACAGATTTTACAAACTTAGTTAACCCTTTAGGTGTTGCACAAGAGTTAATGGCAAATGGGGATGAAATTAGAGAATTTAATTTTTTTGCCTAATTTTCCATTTTAACCCATTTTTTCCACTAACAAAGCAAGGGTTAACAGCCAAACAAGACTATCTTTATTGCCGTGACTCTGCCGTTTACAGAAACACCCCAAATGTGGCCGTAAACTACTGTACGGCACACAGTAGGGCGTAGAGGGAAAGGTGCGCCGTGTGGTTTTTGGAAGCCAGATTTTGCTGGACTGGTTTTTTGACACCATGTCCCATTTGAAGCCCCCCTGATGCACCCCTAAAGTAGAAACTCCATAAAAGTGACCCCATCTAAGAGACTACACCCCTCAAGGTATTCAAAACTGATTTTACAAACTTTGTTAACCCTTTAGGTGTTGCACAAGAGTTATTGGCAAATGGGGATGAAATTTGAGAATTTCATTTTTTTGCCTAATTTTCCATTTTAACCCATTTTTTCCACTAACAAAGCAAGGGTTAACAGCCAAACAAGACTGTATATTTATTGCCCTGACTCTGGCGTTTACAGAAACACCCTATATGTGGCCGTAAACAACTGTACAGCCACACAGCGGGGCGTAGAGGGAAAGGTGCGCCGTATGGTTTTTGGAAGCCAGATTTTGCTGGACTGGTTTTTTGACACCATGTCCCATTTGAAGCCCCCCTGATGCACCCCTAGAGTAGAAACTCCATAAAAGTGACCCCATCTAAGAAACGACACCCCTCAAGGTATTCAAAACTGATTTTACAAACTTTGTTAACCCTTTAGGTGTTTGCACAAGATTTAATGGAAAATAGAGATACAATTTCAAAATTTCACTTTTTGGCAGATTTTCCATTTTAATATTATTTTTTCCAGTTACAAAGCAAGGGTTAACAGCCAAACAAAACTCATTATTTATGGCCCTGATTCTGTAGTTTACAGAAACACCCCATATGTGGTTGTAAACTTCTGTACGGACACACGGCAGGGCACAGAAGGAAAGGAATGCCATGCGATTTTTAGAAGGCAGATTTTGCTGGACTTTTTTTTTGACACCATGTCCCATTTGAAGCCCCCCTGATGCACCTCTAGAGTAGAAACTCCAAAAAAGTGACCCCATTTTGGAAACTACAGGATAGGGTGGCAGTTTTTTTGGTACTAGTTTAGGGTACATATGATTTTTGGTTGCTCTATATTACACTTTTTGTGTGGCAAGGTAACAAGAAATAGCTTTTTTGGCACTTTTTTTTTTGTTATTTACAACATTCATCTGACAGGTTAGATCATGTGGTAATTTTATAGAGCAGGTTGTCACGGACGTGGCGATACCTAATATGTATACAATTTTTTTTTATTTATGTACGTTTTACACAATGATTTCATTTTTAAAAGAAAATAAATGTTTTAGTATCTCCATAGTCTAAGAGCCATTGTTTTTTTCAGTTTTTGGACGATTATCTTAAGTAGGTCTCATTTTTTGCGGGATGAGATGATGGTTTGATTGGCACTATTTTGGGGTGCATATGACTTTTTGATCGCTTGCTATTACACTTTTTGTGACGTAAGATGACAAAAAATGGCTTTTTTTTACACCGTTTTTATTTTTATTTTTTTACGGTGGTCACCTGAGGGTTTAGGTCATGTGATAATTTTATAGAGCCAGTCGATACGGATGCGTCGATACCTAATATGTCTACTTTATTTTTATTTATTTAAGTTTTACACAATGATTTCATTTTTGAAACAAAAAAAATCATGTTTTAGTGTTTCCATAGTCTAAGAGCCATAGTTTTTTCAGTTTTTGGCGATTATCTTGCGTAGGGTATGATTTTTGCGGGATGAGTTGACGGTTTGATTGGTACTATTTTAGCATACATGCGACTTTTTTGATCACTTTTATGACCTTTTTTGGAAAGTAAGGTGGGCAAAATTTACATTTTCTCATAGTTTTTATTTTTTTTATTTTTATGGCGTTCACCGTGCAGGGAAAGTAACATCACCGTTTTATAGATTAGGTCATTACGGACCCGGCGATACTAATATGTGTAGTGTATTTTTTATTTTTATTCAGTGATAAATGTGTTTGTTTTTTTAATCTTAACTTTTTTTCACTTTTTTTAAAAAATTTTTTGACCCAGACCCACTTGGTTCTTGAAGATCCAGTGGGTCTGATGTCTGTATAATACAGTACACTATATAGGGTACTGTACTGTATTTTACTTACACTTTGTCTGAACAGATCTATGCCTTTACCATAGATCTGTTCAGCACCATGGACAGCAGGATGCCTGAGAAGGCGTCCTGTTGCCATGGGATCCTTCCCCCGTCTGCTCAGTTGTAGCCACAACTGCGCAGACGGGGAAAGGTAAGGACGGGGCTGTCGGGGGGCTGTCAGGGGGCTCTCTCCCTCTCCCATCGGGGGGCTGCAAAGGCACAGCAGCCCCCTGATGGGAGAGGGAGGGTGCTCCCTGAGCTGTTAACCTTTTCCATACAGCGGTCTGTACGGACCACTGTATGGAAAGGGTTAAACGGCTGACATCGCATCACCGATGTCGGCCGTTTATACCAGGGTGTCAGCAATGTGCTGACACCCTGGTATAACCACTGTCCACCAACGATTATTCAAGGGGAGGCGGGCGGGGGATCGCGATCCCGCCTGCCGCACCGCCCGCCTCCCGCACCTCCTGCGACACCCCCCCCTGCACCACCCGCCCACATAATATCATTTAGGGGTGCAGGGGGGGTTAATAAAACTTTATTTTGGGCATTTTAAAGTTTGATCCCCGCGGATCAGAATCGGCTAAAAGCGCAGCAAATGCGGTTTGCCGCAATCGCCGATACAGGGGGGGGTCACATGACCCCCCCCCCCGGCATTGTGACAGGATGCCGGCTGAATGATTTCAGCCGGCATCCCATTCGGATTAACCCCCGGGGCGCCGCAATCTTATTTTAAACTCATGACGTACCGGTACGTCATGGGTCCTTAAGGACTCGGGAAACATGCCGTACCGGTACGTCATGCGTCCCTAAGGGGTTAAATGGTCTCAGCTATGTGTAGGTTGCTGAGATAGTTTTGTTAAGTTTATGGGCTGGATTTTATTGGCATGGGAGAAGGTAGGCTTGGTAGAGGGACCTCCTCAGTCCACACCCCATTCCAGGGCAGGTTTTCCCCTAGCCTGAGGGATCCCCAGCTGAAGCCAGCTGGGATCGTTAAGGGGAAATAAAGCTTAGTCCAGACTGTCAGTCTAGGGAGAGTAATGCCTGGAGAAAAGTCTGGGAAGCTGGCTGCCCTGCTGGCTAGAGAAGTGAATTCTCTGTGTGACCTGTGTTCAATAGGTGAGCTAGGATCTTCACTATATTAGCCAGAGCCCAGAAGGACAGGTGTTTATTTTGGTTTAGTTTATGTTTTGTGGTGCTGGACCTTCACCCAGTGAATTATAACTGGGGTTGCCTGTATTGCTGGAGTGTTATAAATAAAGCAACGTTTGGACTTTAACCCTGTGGTCTGCAAGAGAATCTGTCATAACCGCCCTGCCTGAGAGTGTAACCCCTTACTGTATGGGTACCTCTAAATGTTGGAGGGCATATAACACCTTGGGGAGTATACTCATTTTGATTAGGTTAATGCGTCCTGCCACCGAGATAGGTAGTGTTTTCCAATTTTGGAGCTTATTCCGTATATGGTCCTTTAATGGGTAAATATTAAGAGATAGGGCTTTTTGAGTATCTTTTAGCAATATTTACCCCCTACCACCTTAAATTATTCTACGTGTGGGGGGCCCGTCCAACCTGTCTTGACTAGAGGTCTATAAACCGATTTCTCCTGATTAATTCGCAGGCCTGAAAACTCCCCAAATTCATTAATTAGGGTAACTGCACCGCTGAGGGAAGCGTCCGGCGACGATAGATATAAAAACATGTCGTCTGCATATAATCCTATGTGGGCCTCTCTTTCTCCCATGGTCACCCCTGTTATATTGCTACTGCTCCTCCTTACCCTAATCGCCAAGGGTTCAACTGCCAATGCGAATAAGAGTGGTGACAGGGGGCAGCCTTGCCTCGTACCTCTGTGAAGAGGAAAGCTGTCGGATAGCTTTCCATTTATCAATAATCTGCTGATAGGTCTGCTGTATAGTATAGTAATCCATTTAAGAAATTGTGGGCCAAACCCAAACTTTTTCAGGCATTCAATAAGATATGGCCTTTCTATTGAATCGAATGCCTTGGCAGCATCTAATGAAGCCAAGGCCCACTCTTCATTTAAGGACAACCCTACCTGAGCAGCTACCTGGGCCCCCCTGATGTTTTCGGTGGTGGATTTCCCTGGAATGAATCCTGTCTGGTCTGGGTGGACCAATAACAGGATTACCCGATTTAGCCGAGTGGCTAGAACCCTTGTCAGGATTTTGTAATCTACGTTTATTAGTGCTATGGGTCTATATGAGCTGCAGTCTAAGGGATCCTTATCCGGTTTGAGTAATAATATTATAGTGGCTTCCATAAAAGTGTCAGGCAGGTTACCCCTGTCCAAAGAAAATTGGAGAGTGGATAGCAATTGAGGGGCTAGAACCTCACCATATTTGGCATACACTTCTTTGGAAAGCCCATCAGGACCTGGGGATTTTCCATTAATAAGGTCTGTTATGGCTTGCATAATTTCTTCCAAGCTAATTGGCTGGTCCAGTTGGGTATGTTACGTTGCAGTAAGGGTAGGTATAGCTATGTCTTCTAAATGTGCAGCTATCTCCGCTTCAGTTGCTGTTATGCTAGATCTATATAGATCTTTGTAGAAGTGTGTAAAGGCGCGGAGTATCGCCTCTTGTGAGTTGTGCAGTTGTCCCAAGGAATCTCTAACTGCTAAAATCGTTGAGGATGGTGAGTCATGACGGACTAGTTGAGCCAGTAGTTTGGCTGACTGATTTCCCAGTTTGAATTCTGTCTGTTTCTTGAAAAATAATTTCCGATCAGCCTTGTCCCTACAGTAAGTGTCGCTAAATGCTGTCTTCCCGCTTGGAGCCACTTGTTTCTATTAGTATCAGTCGGGTGGTTAATATATATCGCTGTTCCAGTGTAGTACACCGGGATTCCAGCTATACCTCTGAACGTTTAGTGTCTTTTTTATATAGGATATGCTGGAGTGTAGGGACCCCCGAAGAGATACCTTCAAGGTGTCCCACACCAGTGCTAAATTATGTTCATTTTCATGCGTTATTAGAAACTCTCATAGCTGGTAAGGGATTCAGTCTGCTGATCCTAAAAGGTTCAGCCAGAAGGGATGTATATTCATCCTATACATTATTGAAGGGATGCCTCATATCAGGGTGCCCAGTATCGGTGAGTGGTCCAATATTCCCCTGGAGAGATATGTTATCGCCCGTAGATATAACATCACTACCTCGTTACCCGACATATAATCTATTCGGGTTAGGGAGTCGTGTCCGCCGCTGTGGCAGGAGTATACCTTGTCAGTGGGGTACTTAGTTCTCTAGAGATCTAGCCATCTAAATTCAGTCAGAAACCTACCAAACCATGAGGAAGTCCCTGCATTTGTTGGATCTGCGTTTCCCTGGTGATGATCGAGTGAGGGATCTAACATCATATTTAGGTCTCCCATGCAGATTACTCTAGCTTGTGGATATGAGGCCACGAATGTAGCAGCCAGGTGAAGGACCTGCATAGAGCCTGGGAGTGGGTTATATATCCCTATTAATGTATACTGTACATTATCAATTAGAGAGTGGACAAAGACCTATCTGCCTTCTGGAACAATGACCAAGTTTTGGATGGATCTTGGAATAGTAGCGGTGGAGTCCTCTATAAGGGATATGTGTTCTTCAGTGTGTTGGACCCGTTCTCGCAATTCTGAAGGTCTTGGCGCAGTGGACACAGATCTATCTTAACTTAATCCAGTTTTCCTGTGAGGGAAGTCTTACATGCAGTAATAGCTTCCAAGACCTGAGTGGTTACTTGTTTGAGAGTGAGATCTTCCTGGTCTTCCTCCTGGGGAGATATTTGGGTTGGTATTTCGGCTGCTGTACTTGCTCTAGCGTGCATATTCCGTTGCAGTAATGGCAACCGCGTTCTGTCTTCTGGTTGTCTGGCAAATTTGCACAATTTTTCAGTGGTACTTTGTGTTTTTTGTGGCCCCATTGTAATACCAACATAGTAGAAAGTTCTATGCTAATCAGAGCAGAGATCAGAGCTCATATGGTATAGCGTACTGTACATATACAGTGGTATAGGTAGCAGTCTCAAGACTTGTATTTTCCAGGGGTACTTGGTCTCTTTGCATGTACAGCACTCAGTTTGTTACTGAGACAGGCAGTTTGGTCCTGTTCTGAGAAGATTCTATACACAGGTGGATACAGCAGAGCTGCTGCGTATTTGGGGAAATTGCTGTATGTGGTGCTGCAGGAGCCTAGGTCTGTCTATGCTCCTGCCTCTCTCCCTGGCTCTGCAGAGAACTCCGTGAGATGGCCGATTGGCAGGAAACTTCAGCCGGCCGGGTCTGCAGCCGCGTCTCCTTCCCTCCACCTCACCGCTTGCTGTCCCCCTCACTTGTTCCCTTATGCTTCACCACCATGAGCAGGGTTTCAGGTCTTGCTGTCGGTCCCTGGCTTGAGCCAGCATGTGGTCCGCTTGTTCCGGTCCCCGGAGCTGTTCTCCCTGTGGCACCCGGCGTCTCAACTCTGTGCGTTTCGTCCGGTATGCTCATGCAGGTTTGGGTGCAGTGTGCTGCTGGGTTGATTCGGGGTCTCTGTCCAGCACAATTATTCACAGATCTGTCAGGATTTGTCCCGATCTGTGGTCGTAGCCGCGGAGCTCCTCTCACATGCGTACGGCCACTTGGCTGCTGGCCACGCCCCCAGACTCACTTTTTAACTGACTTATTTTCACTGATAGATTCTCACAAAGTGGGCACAGTTGTCCTCTGTGGGGATTCAGACAGCGTACTGAATCCAAACCTGGACAAAACCTCTGCCTCTCCCTCCGTCCTTTTCCTCCTTCTCAGATTGCATCCGCGGATACAGTACTTTCAAAATTTTCTTAGCTAAATAAACTGTCAGATGAAATGCAGAATGTAAAGTAAATTCCCCATTAAAAGTGCACTGTCTGACCCAGGAAGAAGTACAACAGCGACTTAAAAAGATTAAAATAGACAAATCGCCAGGACCAGATGGCATACACCCCCGTATCCTAAGAGAATTAAAGGGGTTATCCGAGTTAAATAAATTTATGCTAATAACTCTTATAGTATTATATTAAACTATTTTGTAAATCACTTGCATTAGCTATTTTGCTCTGTTTAGCCAGTTCACATTTGGGTCATGTGACCCCCGACGTCATCAACCCTGCTCAGGCACTGACGTCTCTTTTACAAGCTTCTCCCTGCTTGAGGGAGTGGCCTGGCTCTGTAAACGAGACGTCAGAATCTCTGGTGCCCTCCCCTCTCTCCTCACACAGTCTCTGCGATGGTAAGCAATCGCTCATGCACGATACTTACCAGAGCGGTGATAGATTTTCTCCAGCAGCACCAGCAGCAGGGTATGTGTCTGGCTCTTTCCCTCACATGGGCCAGTTTACACGTTCCCCTCCCGTGTCTGGGGATCGTTATTACAGCCCTGGCCCCTCAACAAGTCCCCATTACACTGTTAATACCCCCCCCCCTGGAAAAAAAAGGAAATAATTGTCCATCATATAGATATAGCTATAGCTATATCTAAGCTATAGCTGCATCCAAGATATATCTTTATCTAAGCTATAGCTTAGATACAGCAATAGCTTAGAATCAGCGGTAGCTTAGAATCAGCGGTAGCTTAGAATCAGCGGTAGCTTAGATACAGTGATAGCTTAGATACAGCGATAGCTTAGATACAGTGGTAGCTTAGATACAGCGGTAGCTTAGATACAGCGGTAGCTTTAGAATCAGCGGTAGCTTAGATACATCTATAGCTTAGATACAGCTATATGTCCATCTTATAGATAGAGCCGTAGCTGTATCTGCAATGTGACAGGAAGATCTGCCTGTGTGAGCTAGGAGATGATCATGTGACTGTTTTTTTTAAATGCAAACAGGTTGTGCAGAGCAGGGTGAGGGGAAGGTCAGGTTGTTCACGCCCGACAAATATTCATGAGGGAGAGCTCAGGCATTGTTGTTATAACTCCCCCTCAGCATTGTACTTTAGCATGTAAACACAGCAATAACAGAATCATGAAAAGGTGTAAGTATGGGTTTCTCTCTTAACCACCTCCGGACTGCCTAACGCAGGATCGCGTTCCGGAGGTGGCAGCGCTGCGCAGAGTCACGCATATATGCGTTCCGGAGGTGGCAGCGCTGCGCAGAGTCACGCATATATGTGCGCGTTCACAGGATCAGAAGGTAAGCGAGTGGATCTCCAGCCTGCCAGCGGCGATCGTTGGCAGGCTGGAGATGTGATTTTTTTTAACCCCTAACAGGTATATTAGACGCTGTTTTGATAACAGTGTCTAATATACCTGCTACCGTGGTCCTCTGGTGGTCCCTTTTGTTTAGATCGATCCACCAGAGGACACAGGTAGCTCAGTAAAGTAGCACCAAACACCACTACACTACACTACACCCCCCCCTGTCACTTATTAACCCCTTATGAACCCCTGATCACCCCATATAGACTCCCTGATCACCCCCCTGTCATTGATCACCCCCCTGTCATTGATCACCCCCCCTGTAAGGCTCCATTCAGATGTCCGTATGATTTTACGGATCCACTGATACATGGATCGGATCCGCAAAACGCATACGGACGTCTGAATGGAGCCTTACAGGGGGGTGATCAATGACGGGGGTGATCACCCCATATAGACTCCTTGATCACCCCCCTGTCATTGTTACCCCCCTGTAAGGCTGCATTCAGATGTCCGTATGATTTTTACGGATCCACGGATACATGGATCGGATCCGCAAAACACATACAGGTGTCTGAATGGAGCCTTACAGGGGGTGATCACCCCATATAGACTCCCTCATCACCCCCCTGTCATTGATCACCCCCTTGTAAGGCTGCATTCAGATGTCCGTATGATTTTTACGGATCCACTGATACATGGATCGGATCCGCAAAACAAATACGGACATCTGAATGGAGCCTTATAGGGGGGTGATCAATGACAGGGGGGTGATCACCCCATATAGACTCCCTGATCACCCCCCTGTCATTGATCACTCCCCTGTCATTGATCACCCCCCTGTAAGGCTGCATTCAGATGTCCGTATGATTTTTACGGATCCACGGATACATGGATCGGATCCGCAAAACACATACGGACATCTGAATGGAGCCTTATAGGGGGTGATCATGACAGGGGGGTGATCACCCCATATAGACTCCCTGATCACCCCCCTGTCATTGATCACCCCCCTGTCATTGATCACCCCCCCTGTAAGGCTCCATTCAGACATTTTTTTGGTCAAAGTTAGCGGAAAATATTATTTTTTTTTCTTACAAAGTCTCATATTCCACTAACTTGTGTCAAAAAATAAAATCTCACATGAACTCACCATACCCCTCACGGAATCCAAATGCGTAAAATTTTTTAGACATTTATATTCCAGACTTCTTCTCACGCTTTAGGGCCCCTAAAATGCCAGGGCAGTATAAATACCCCACATGTGACCCCATTTCGGAAAGAAGACACCCCAAGGTATTCCGTGAGGGGCATATTGAGTCCATGAAAGATTGAAATTTTTGTCCCAAGTTAGCGGAAAGGGAGACTTTGTGAGAAAAAAATATATATATATCAATTTCCGCTAACTTGTGCCAAAAAAAAAAAAATTCTATGAACTCGCCATGTCCCTCATTAAATACCTTGGGGTGTCTTCTTTCCAAAATGGGGTCACATGTGGGATATTTATACTGCCCTTGCATTCTAGGGGCCTTAAAGTGTGAGAAGAAGTCTGGGATCCAAATGTCTAAAAATGCCCTCATAAAAGGAATGTGGGCCCCTTTGCGCATCTAGGCTGCAAAAAAGTGTCACACATCTGGTATCGCTGTACTCAGGAGAAGTTGGGCAATGTGTTTCGGGGTGTCATTTTACATATACCCATGCTGGGTGAGATAAATATCTTGGTCAAATGCCAACTTTGTATAAAAAATGGGAAAAGTTGTCTTTTGCCGAGATATTCTCTCACCCAGCATGAGTATATGTAAAAAGACACCCCAAAACACATTGCCCAACTTCTCCTGAATACAACGATACCACATGTGTGACACTTTTTTGCAGCCTAGGTGGGCAAAGGGGCCCACATTCCAAAGAGCACCTTTCGGATTTCACAGGTCATTTACCTACTTACCACACATTAGGGCCCCTAGAATGCCAGGGCAGTATAACAACCCCACAAGTGACCCCATTTTGGAAGGAAGACACCCCAAGGTATTCCGTGAGGGGCATGGCGAGTTCCTAGAATTTTATATTTTTTGTCACAAGTTAGCGGAAAATGATGATTTTTTTTTTTCCTTACAAAGTCTCATATTCCACTAACTTGTGACAAAAAATAAAAACTTCCATGAACTCACTATGCCCATCACGAAATACCTTGGGGTGTCTTCTTTCCAAAATGGGGTCACTTGTGGGGTAGTTATACTGCCCTGGCATTCTAGGGGCCCAAATGTTTGGTAAGGTAGTTTGAAATCAAAATCTGTAAAAAATGGCCGGTGTAATACAAAAGGTGCTCTTTGGAATGTGGGCCCCTTTGCCCACCTAGGCTGCAAAAAAGTGTCACACATGTGGTATCTCCGTACTCAGGAGAAGTTGGGCAATTGTGTTTTGGGGTGTCATTTTACATATACCCATGCTGGGTGAGATAAATATCTTGGTCAAATGCCAACTTTGTATAAAAAAAATGGGAAAAGTTGTATTCTGCCAAGATATTTCTCTCACCCAGCATGGGTATATGTAAAATGACACCCCAAAACATATTGCCCAACTTCTCCTGAGTACGGCAATACCACATGTGGTGACACTTTTTTGCAGCCTAGGTGGGCAAAGGGGCCCACATTCCAAAGAGCACCTTTCGGATTTCACCGCCCATTTTTTACAGATTTTGATTTCAAACTACTTACCACACATTAGGGCCCCTAGAATCCCAGGGCAGTATAACTACCCCACAAGTGACCCCATTTTGGAAGGAAGACACCACAAGGTATTCGCTGATGGGCATAGTGAGTTCATGGAAGTTTTATTTTTTGTCACAAGTTAGTGGAATATGAGACTTTGTAAGAAAAAAATAAATATAAAAAATCATCATTTTCCGCTAACTTGTGACAAAAAATAAAAAGTTCTATGAACTCACTATGCCCATCAGCGAATACCTTAGGGTGTCTACTTTCCGAAATGGGGTCATTTGTGGGGTGTTTGTACTGTCTGGGCATTGTAGAACCTCAGGAAACATGACAGGTGCTCAGAAAGTCAGAGCTGCTTCAAAAAGCGGAAATTCACATTTTTGTACCATAGTTTGTAAACGCTATAACTTTTACCCAAACCATTTTTTTTTTTACCCAAACATTTTTTTTTATCAAAGACATGTAGAACAATAAATTTTGAGAAAAATTTATATATGGATGTCGTTTTTTTTGCAAAATTTTACAACTGAAAGTGAAAAATGTCATTTTTTTTGCAAAAAAATCGTTAAATTTTGATTAATAACAAAAAAAGGTAAAAATGTCAGCAGCAATGAAATACCACCAAATGAAAGCTCTATTAGTGAGAAGAAAAGGAGGCTAAAATTCATTTGGGGTGGTAAGTTGCATGACCGAGCAATAACGGTTAAAGTAGTGTAGGTCAGAAGCAGGGCTGTGGAGTCGGTAGATAAATGTTCCGACTCCGACTCCTCAGTTTTATGTACTTCCGACTCCGACTCCTCTGTATTAATATGCAAATGTATTTTATACATTCCTTGAGGGAAAGAAACGCAAACCTACCATTTTATTCTAAAACATGATTTTCCTAGGAGAATCCTATAGTCATGTTTAAAGTTTAAGCTAACAATCGGAGTTTACAAGTTTTTATAGCCTTAGCTAAATGACAGCAGTTTTTCCAATGGTTTACAGCTTCAGTCTTAACCTATTGGCCCTCCATTCCCTTCACTTATACAAGTGTCTCACTCTCTAGTCCTGCAAAAAACATATTTATTTAATCCCTTATCAGTGAGAGGCTAGGTTACACATGGACGCTGCGTTCCCTGTAAAAGCAGAACACAACACTATGGAAAGTATAGAGTATTGCAGCTCCTAATTGTGCGTTGCGTGCCATATAGTGAAGCACATGAAAAGCATGCTTCTTCACGGTCACTTAACGTGTTCGTTTTGCGGTTACGTGAGGCACTGCATGCATTGGTCTTTATTCTTACAGTAGAGAAGTCATTAATTATAACTTTTTGTGAATTGGGACATTTAAACTTGCTTTTTTTTTTAATTCCAATCTAAATTTAGTAGGAGTCGGAGTCGGTGCATTGTTTGCCGACGCCGACTCCGACTCCAGGTACCCAAAATTTCCCCCGACTCCGACTCCTCGACTCCGACTCCACAGCCCTGTCAGAAGTGTAAAAAGTGGGCCTGGTCATTAAGGGTGTTTAAGCTGGGGGAGCTGAGGTGGTTAAAGGGCTTCTGTCAGCCCACTAAACCGTTTTTTGTTTTTTTGTTTACTAATAATCCCTATACTGCGAGCTCTGCATACATAAGTTAAATAATCATTTTGGTTTAGTAGAATTTGATAAAAAGCTATTTTTAAAATATGCAAATTACCTTGCTACCAGCAAGTAGGGCGGCTACTTGCTGGTAGCAGCCGCATCCTCCGATCCTAATGACGCCCCTCCGCATTGTGATTGACAGGGCCAGGGAACGGAATCGTTCTCTGCTGGCCCTGCCTGTTAGCATTCAAAATCTGGCACCTGCGCCGCGGCCGTACCTATCTCAATCTGCGCAGGGCGCACTGAGAGGGCGGCCGCTCGCTTCTCAATGCGCCTGCGCCGGGTGTAGATGTGACGTCATCGGCGCAGGCGCATTGAGGATGGAGCGGCCGAGCGAGTGGCCCCTCTCAGTGCGCCTGCGCAGATTGAAGATACGTACGGCCGCGGCGCAGGCGCCAGATTTTGAATGCTAACAGGCAGGGCCAGCAAGAACGATTCCATTCCCTGGCCCTGCCAATCACAATGCGGAGGGGGGCGTCATTAGGATCGGAGGATGCGGCTGCTACCAGCAAGTAGCCGCCCTACTTGCTGGTAGCAAGGTAATTTGCATATTTAAAAATAGCTTTTTATCAAATTCTACTGAACCAAAATGATTATTTAACTTATGTATGCAGAGCTCGCAGTATAGGGATTATTTAGTAAACAAAAAAAAAAAAAACGGTTTAGTGGGCTGACAGAAGCCCTTTAAAGGGCTTCTGTCACCCCACTAAACAGTTTTAGTTTTTTTGGTTACTTAGAATGCCTATAATGCGATTTTTGCATACATAATGTAATTAATAATTTCTGTTCAGTAGATTTTGTTAAAAATGTAGTTTTAAAAATATGTCAAATTACCTTGCTACCCAGCAAGTAGGGCGGCTACTTGCTGGTAGCAGCCGCATCCTCCTATCCTAAAGACGCCCCCTCGGCATGCTGATTGACAGGGCCAACGGATGGGATCGTCCTCTGGCTGGTCCTGTCTGCTATCAAGATCTCGTGCCTGCGCCGTAACGGTATTCAGTCAGCGCAAGCGCACTGAGAGGAGGACGCTCGCTTCGGCCGCTCCATCCTCAATGCGCCTGCGCCGATGACGTCACATCTACACCCGGCGCAGGCGCATTGAGGAAGGAGCGGGCCGAGAGAGCGTCCTCCTCTCAGTGCGCCTGCGCCGACTGAATACCGTTACGGCGCAGGCATGAGATCTTGATAGCAGACAGGACCAGCCAGAGGACGATCCCGTCCGTTGGCCCAGTCAATCAGCATGCGGAGAGGGCGTCTTTAGGATAGGAGGATGCGGCTGCTACCAGCAAGTAGCCGCGCTACTTGCTGGTAGCAAGGTAATTTGCATATTTTAAAACTACGTTTTTAACAAAATCTGCTGAACAGAAATTATTAATTACAGTATGTTTGCAAAATCGCATTATAGGCATTCTAAGTGACAGAAGCCCTTTAAGAAATAAAGCTTAACCAATGTATATGTATGTCCTGATGAATTTTATGAGGTTTTAATTTTTTCCCCCATAACTCGGATAACCCCTTTAACCGCCTCCAGACCGCCTAACGCAGGATCGTGTTCCAGAGGCGGCAGTCTCAGGCAGAGTCACGCATATATACGCGTCATCTCGCGAGACGCGAGATTTCCTGTGAACACGCGCACACAGGCGCGCGCGTTCACAGGAACCGAAGGTAAGCAAGTGGATCTACAGCCTGCCAGCGGCGATCGTTCGCTGGCAGGCTGTAGATGCGATTTTTTTAACCCCTAACAGGTACAGTACAGACCAAAAGTTTGGACACACCTTCTCATTCAAAGAATTTTCTTTATTTTCATGAATATGAAGGCATCAAAACTATGAATTAACACATGTGGAATTATATACATAACAAACAAGTGTGAAACAACTGAAAATATGTCATATTCTAGGTTCTTCAAAGTAGCCACCTTTGCTTTGATTACTGCTTTGCCCACTCTTGGCATTCTCTTGATGAGCTTCAAGAGGTAGTCCCCTGAAATGGTCTTCCAACAGTCTTGAAGGAGTTCCCAGAGATGCTTAGCACTTGTTGGCCCTTTTGCCTTCACTCTGCGGTCCAGCTCACCCCAAACCATCTCGATTGGGTTCAGGTCCGGTGACTGTGGAGGCCAGGTCATCTGGCGCAGCACCCCATCACTCTCCTTCATGGTCCAAATAGCCCTTACTTTAAAAGTTTTCCCAATTTTTTTCGGCTGACCTGACTGACCTTCATTTCTTAAAGTATGATGGCCACTCGTTTTTCTTTACTTAGCTGCTTTTTTCTTGCCATAATACAAATTCTAACAGTCTATTCAGTAGGACTATCAGCTGTGTATCCACCTGACTTCTCCTCACGCAATCGATGGTCCCAACCCCATTTATAAGGCAAGAAATCCCACTTATTAAACCTGACAGGGGCACACCTGTGAAGTGAAAACCATTTCAGGGGGACTACCTCTTGAAGCTCATCAAGAGAATGCCAAGAGTGTGCAAAGCAGTAATCAAAGCAAAAGGTAGCTACTTTGAAGAACCTAGAATATGACATATTTCAGTTGTTTCATCACACTTGTTTGTTATGTATATAATTCCACATGTGTTAATTCATAGTTTTGATGCCTTCAGTGTGAATCTACAATTCCATAGTCATGAAAGTAAAGAAAACTCTTTGAATGAGAAGGTGCGTCCAAACTTTTGGTCTGTACTGTATATTAGACGATGTTTTGATAACAGCGTCTAATATACCTTGCTACCTGGTCCTCTGGGGGTCCCTTTGCTTGGATCGACCACCAGAGGACAGAGGGCAGCTCTGTAATAAGTAGCACCAAGCACCACACTACCACTACTCCCCCCTGTCACTTATTAACCCCTTATTAACCCCTGATCACCCCATATAGACTTCCCTGATCTCACCCCTGTCATTGATCACCCCCCTGTCATTGATCACCCCCTTGTAAGGGCTCCATTCAGATGTCCGTATGTGTTTTACGGATCCACGGATCGGATCCGCAAAACACATACGGACGTCTGAATGGAGCCTTACAGGGGGGAGATCAATGACAGAGGCGTGATCACCCCATATAGACTCCCTGATCACCTCCCGGTCATTGATCACCCCCCTGTAAGGCTCCATTCAGACGTCCGTATGAGTTTTACGGAGCTACGGATCCATGGATCGGATCCGCAAAACACATACGGATCTCTGAATGGAGCCTTACAGGGGGGTGATCAATGACAGGGGGGTAATCACCCCATAGACTCCCTGATCACCCCCCTGTCATTGATCACCCCCTTGTAAGGCTGGCTCCATCAGAGGTCCGTATGTGTTTTGCGGATCCACGGATCCATGGATCGGATCCGCAAAACACATACGGACGTCTGAATGGAGCCTTACAGGGGGGTGATCATGACAGGGGGGTGATCACCCCATATAGACTCCTTGATCACCCCCCTGTCATTGATCACCCCCCTGTAAGGGCTCCATTCAACGTCCGTATGTGTTTTGCGGATCCGATCCATGGATCCGTGGATCCGCAAAACACATACGGACCTCTGAATGGAGCCTTACAGGGGGGTGATCACCCAATAAAGACTCCCTGATCACCCCCCTGTCATTGATCACCCCCTTGTAAGGCTGGCTCCATTCAGAGGTCCGTATGTGTTTTGCGATCCACGGATCCATGGGATCGGATCCACAAAACACATACGGACGTCTGAATGGAGCCTTACAGGGGGGTGATCACTGACAGGGGGGTGATCACCCCATAGTAGACTCCCTGATCACCCCCTGTCATTGATCACCCCCCTATGATTGATCACCCCCCTGTAAGGCTTCCATTCAGACGTCCGTTTGTGTTTTGCGGATCCGATCCGTGAATCCGCAAAACACATACGGACCTCTGAATGGAGCCTTACAGGGGGGTGATCAATGACAGGGGGGTGATCACCCCATATAGACTCCCTGATCACCCCTGTCATTGATCACCCCCCTGTCATTGATCACCCCCCTTTAAGGCTCCATTCAGACATTCTTTGGCACAAGTTAATGGAAATTTTTTTTTTCTTACAAAGTCTCATATTCCACTAACTTGTGACAAAAAATAAAATCTCACATGAACTCACCATTACCCCTTACGGAATCCAAATGCGTAAAATCTTTTTAGACTTTTATATCCAGACTTCTTCTCACGCTTTAGGGCCCCTAAAATGCCAGGGCAGTATAAATACCCAACATGTGACCCCATTTTGGAAAGAAGACACCCCAAGGTATTCGCTGAGGGGCATATTGAGTCCATGAAAGATTGAACTTTTGTCCCAAGTTAGCGGAAAGGGAGACTTTGTGAGAAAAAAAAAAAATCAATTTCCGCTAACTTGTGCCAAAGAGGATTTATACCAGAGGAAGGTTTCCCTACCCAAGGATAAAGCCAGCTATTAGGCATTCGGGCCTTGGAGAAAGTCAACAGGATTCTGAAGAAAGTACAGCCTGATCTGTGAGTTTATTCCCTCTGAGTTATCTTGCTAGGATTATACCTGCCATTTATGTAAAGCCTGCTGTTACCAAATCTACTTCCTATGGAACTGTTTGAAGCTTGTATATAGTTGAACTGTTCAGTAAAGAGGAATTCTAGTCACTACAATCGTGTGTACCTCCATTATTCCTCCTAACAAATCGGTGTGCCACCGTTACCGTCACTGGCGTCACGACTGTAAGGGATCTCACCAATCACCCAGCCTGGTCCCTATATTTAGAGAGTGCCCCAGAGGATCTACGTGCCACCTCTTCATCACTGCTGTACGCCTGCCCAGGGTATACTACAAACTGTGAGTACTAAGAGCAACCCTCGGTCTGTTAACTGACCCCCGTGACCTCACATTCGCGTCACCCTGAAGGACTGGCGTACTACATATTTTGGCGTCACGAACAGGATGCAAATATTTCTACGCCATAGTGGAATCTGAACTGTGTGCCATAATTGCCTATTAAGTGATAAATGCCCTTTCTGTTTCTTTGAAAATTAGGGCCAAAGAACTGTGGAAAATTTTGGTGTGAAACTGTACATTGTGGACTGTTTGCTGGTTTCTGAGTCACCGCATGCTGTCAGTGAATTGATAGCATTTTGCTGCAAGATGGCCGCCTAAGCTGACTGGAATTATTGCTGCGCGCCATCACTACATTTTGTTGGGCGGTAAAAAAATTTGGCGCCTTCCACTGATGGAGCGGGAAGGGACGTATGTTCACGGCCGACCGCCTCTTCATTAATTTATATGTATGTCAATATGGACTCCGCCTCTCGCATGTTGGAGTACCTAGAGGGCGGCCTCCTGGAGCAGTGGGGAGGTCCTGTGCGAAGTCCTGCGTGCCGCCCTGCAGTGTGCAATAGAGGGATCGGACATGTCGCCGAGTGGAGATTCTCCTACCGAATGGCATTACCTGCGGACAAGACCCCGAAGCCTGGGATGGTCGGAGAGGGAGAGGAGCCACCCGCCTACACTCTAGGACCGGAGAGACCACCTTGCCCCCCACCGCGGTCGCAGCCCGAGCCGTGCTCTGGCTCGTGTCGGAGGATTCACTAGGCCTTCTGCTGATGGCCGAGATACGTGCCGCCACGATTCGCAAAACGACAGCCAAGAAGATTTATTTCGAGGAGCTTGCAAAGACTGTATTCGAGCACCATGCAAATACCCAGCCCTATCTGGAGAGAAGGATGGGAGTGGTTGTGACTTTTGATAAAGGCCGAGGTTTCGGTTTTATAAAAGACTTCTCTACCGGCGCAAGACCTTTATGTAAATCGGGAGGTCCGTGAAGTGCAGCTACTTGCCAGAATACCTGCATAACCTCCGAGAAGGAGAGAAAGTTGAGTTTACCCCTGCTGAGGCCTGAGGGGTCCCTATGCGACGGCAGTAACTCGTCCCAAGCTGGAACTGGAGGACTGGGAAGAGACTGATGAGCCCACCGGTCCAGAATGCGAGCCAGAGGTTACGTCCGAGCCAGCTCGCATACCTACCAAGAGAGGGGTTCATTCACTGAGCCCCAACATCTTCTGGCAGCCTAACGTGGTGGAAAAGCAGGTGAGTCCATAGCCTTCACCTGAATTACCTCGCAGGGAAAAGACGCAAGTGAAATAGAAAATATCACAAGTTCCATGAAGCCCTTGACGTCCTGCGGCGAGGAAAAAGTTTGAATCATCACCTGTACCTGCTGCGACAGCATCACAAAAAACTCTGGAAGAACAGATCGCCAGGCTAGAAGTTCACCTTGATGGCCTGTGCCAAGTTTGCTTGCGTCCAGAGTAGGCCAAATACAATCGGATGATGGCGATTCGTCCATGAAGTCTGTTCTTCCCGGGCCGCAACGGAGGATCCCGTCGCCATTAGTTCGGCGGCCAACATCACGGCGCCTGCAGAAAAACTTTGTTATGCTAGAAGTCGGGTCCATCATACACACGGCACCACAGTGTGCTCAGCAAAATTTGCGAATAGAAGAGGAGAAATCTGTACTGCCCAATCTGGATAACCGCCGGTAATCCTGCAACCGAATTCCCAGATCATTCTGTGGTGCCGTGCCGTGCTAGGGATCCAGGGCCAAGACTATCAAGCCCTGGTGGAGCCTATGCAAATTGAAAATCATCCCTTCGTGCGAGCACCCAGATCCTGGTGAATGTATCTCAAGGTAAAGTGCCTGTCCCGTTTGATTAATGTTCAGTGATCACCCTGTTGCTCTCTCTAAGCACTGCCCTGTTGCTCAGCTTTTCCAGGGTATCCTTCCAGGATGTTATCCATCTGCCTGCTATGGAGACGTCTCAAAACCGCACAGAGCAGCAGCGTCTCTGTCAGTTGCCTCTTCAGTATCCTGGTGGAGGAACTTCATGTGGGGAACGAAAGCACCCCGAAGGATCAAATGGAGGGAGTCCTGAATCTGGTGAAAGAGCACGCACCAGGCCTTTAGCAAGCACTCCACGGACTATGGAGAGGTCAGTGTAATCAAAACACACATACCCACCTGGCTCTCATCCTCCTATCAAGGAGAGATACAGACCCATACCACCTTACTACCTACCAATCTGTAAAAGAGATGATACAGGAAATGAAGGACTCTAATATAATCCGGGACAGTCATAGTACCTGGGCTGCACACCTAGTTCTTGTTCGTAAAAAAGATGGCATGATTAGGTTCTGTTGTGGACTATAGAAAAATCAATCAAATCACCCACAAAGACGCTTATCCATTGCCACGCATTGAAGAGTCTTTAACTGTCCTAGGGTCATCAGCCTGCTTCTCAACTCTTGACTTAATCAGTGGATTACTGGCAGGTACCGTATGGCCCCGGAAGACCGGGAAAAGACCGCTTTCACCATGCCTATGGGCCTGTTTGAATTTAACTACATGCCTTTCGGACTGTGTAATGCTCCAGGACGTCCAGAGTTGATGGAGCGTTGTTTAGGCCATAAGAACTTTGAGACTGTACTGCTATACTTGGATGACGTCATTTCTACTCCAAGACATATGAGGATCATTTAAAAGCATCTGGCCGAAGTGTTTCAAGTCCTCATTAAATATGGCCTCAAAGTCAAGTCGTCCAAGTGCCATCTGCTGAAACCAGCGGTAAAATACCTGGGCCATGTTGTTAGCGCAGAATGAGTCCAGCCTGATCCTGACAAACTTGCTGCCTGCCGTAATTGCCTACTCCTACCACCGTGAAGGAGTTGAAAGTTTCCTCAGTTTTGTAGGATATTACAGACGCTTCATCCCGCATTTTGCACAGATTGCGGATCCGTTCCAGGAACTCCTAAGGGGGCATCCCAAAAAGAGTCCAAAGACTCCTATCCCTGTTGAATGGAATGAAGAATGGGAGATTGCCTTTCAGCTCCTGAAGAAGAAGCTGACCGAACCCCGTGTCCTGGGTTACCCGATTATCAGAAGCCGTTCCACCTCTATACGGATGCCAGTAAAAGAGGCCTGGGAGCCGTGTTGGCTCAGGAGCAAGGACAACAAAGAGAGGGTAATTGCCTACGCCAGCAGATCCCTGAGGGGGAGCTGAGAAAAAACGATCAGAATTATAGTTTCCTTCAAGCTGGAATTCCTTGCTTTAGTGTGGGCTGTGACTGACAACAATCCCCTGGCGCATCTGAATACAGCCAAGCTAGGGCTCTGGAGCAAAGATGGGCCTCCCGCCTTGACAACTATGACTTTACTGTAAAATACCGGCCACGCCGTTTCAAATGAGAATGCTGATGCCCCTGTCTCGGCTTCCCACTACAGAAGCACCAGAGGAACCAAAGGATGCCTGGGAAGAAGTGGAAATGCCGGCGTTTTACAACAAGTTTGCTCAGCAAGATAATGTTCACAACTAAAAATAACTCAGCTGATGATCCCTCTCCACCGAACAATCCTGAGTCCAGAGGCGAACAAGACAGTGGGATTAAGCTCCAGTCAGAAAGTAGAGTCCTCGGTGAATTGCTCGACTTCCTTACCAGTGGAAGAACTTCTGAAAGAGTCCGCAGGAGAGTGCAGGACCCAGAGACCATTGAAATTGTGGAGACATTGGCCACCAACTCTTCCTTCAAAAGAGGCCTTTGCTAAGAAGGAGCCTGGATCCAGTGTCCTGTGATAGGGTGTACCAGATCCTTATACCCCGACGAGACCCAGTCTTGTATTAGAGATCTATCATAACCGGTCGCTGACACTTCGCGTTGCAAAGACTGAGGCCACCATTCGCAGAAGGTTCCATTGGATAGGGATGAGGAAGACATTGAAAAATGGTGCAGGGAATGTACTGCTGTGCCGTCGGGAGAAGTGAGCGCCATGACCAGAGAGCGCCTCTCCATCCTTATTGTATGAAAAGCTCCCCTGGAGCTTGTTGCCATTGATCATGTGAAGTTGGAGCCAAGTCGCTCAGGTTATACTTATACCATGACCATTATTGATCACTTCACTAAGTTTGTTATGGCAGTGCCCGTGAAGGACCTGACAGCCAAGACTACGGCGGAAGCGTTCTGGAAGCATTTCCTCCTGCCCTACGCAGGGCCGGATTAACGTAGGGGCTGATGGAGCTGCAGCTCCAGGCCCCTACCATAAAACAGGCCCATCCGCCAGCCAAAAGGCCGTCGGGAGCGGCCCGCGCTAAAAGTCCTCTGTGGTCAGCTGTCACACAGCGCACAGACAATGCAGAGACGCTCACCTCACGCTGGCAGCAGGGAGCCTGAGGGAGGGACTCGGGAGGAGCGTAATATGATCCTAGAGTGGAAGCTGCTTCTGCCAGCCCCTCCCCTCCCCGCCCACCAACCAATCAGAGCTGAGGCAAGGCAAGCACTAGCAGCTCTGAGTCGTCTGAGTAGTACAGGGAGTCTAAGAATAGAAATGAATCGAATGAGTCACAAGTAGGGATGAGCGAACCCAACTGTATAGGGTTCGTACCGAATTTTGGGGTGTCCGTGACACGGACCCGAACCCGAACATTTTCGTAAAAGTCTGGGTTCGAGTTCGGTGTTCGGCGCTTTCTTAGCGCTTTTTGAAAGGCTGCAAAGCAGCCAATCAACAACATCATACTACTTGTCCCAAGAGGCCATCACAGCCATGCCTACTATTGGCATGGCTGTGATTGGCCAGTGCAGCATGTGACCCAGCCTCTATATAAGCTTGGGTCACGTAGCGCTGCACGTCACTCTGCTGATACAAGTGTAGGGAGAGGTTGCAGCTGCGACGTTAGGGCGAGATTAGGCAGATTAACTCCTCCAAAAGACTTCATTCAGTGATCGATCTACAGCTG